>NC_047650.1:27950896-28166651 GCF_902201215.1 Prunus dulcis
GGCACTCCGTCATCATTCGACGGGAGCGATGCCTTCGGCACCCCCGTCATCACTCGATGAGAGCGTGATGCCTTCGGCACCCCCGTCATCATTCGACGAGAGCGATGCCTTCGGCACTCCGTCATCATTCGACAAGAGCGATGCCTTCGGCACCCCGCCATCACTCGATGAGAGCGATACCTTCGGCACCCCCGTCATCATTCGACGAGAGTGGTACCTTCGGCACTCCGACATCATTCGGCGAGCGTGATGCCTTCGGCACCCCCGTCACCATTCGACGAGAGCGATGCCTTCGGCACCCTGATATCATTCGACGAGCGATACCTTCGGCACCCCGTCATCATTTAGCGCGAGCCATGCCTTCGGCACCCCACCATCCACACCACACTACTTGGAAGAAGACTAAGGTGTTGCTCAGTCAGTGCATTGAAAATTACAAGTTCTCAACCAAGGAGTACCTCCTTACTTAAGAACTTAGGGGACTTCTGTTTATACCATATCTGACCAAGCAACTAAAAGCAAATCTAAGCAAGGCAAAGAGTCCCACATTGGAATATTACAAGATGTGTAGACTCCCCCTCATCTATAAAAGGAGACCACTCTCCACTAAGGAAGGGATGGTTGGGTTGCACTTGATCTTTAGTCAAGGGCTTTTCCCTTCTTACCTTTATATTTGGGTCCAACCCCATGTACAAATGTAAATACACATTGTTATAATAATGAGAATATACTTCTCCGTGGACGTAGCCCATTCATTAAGGGTGAACCACGTATATCTTGTCTTCTGTATATTTATCGCTTGCCTAAATCTTCACACACATGCTGAAGGTCCTCACCTTCACCTATCATCCATCATACATTATCACTAAGTTGGGCTCAAAAGTGCCGAACCATTTTTGAGCGTCAACAGCTCTTCTTGTTTTGTACAATTAAATTTGATATTTGCAGCTGTTGAACTGGATCCTTAAGGTTTTGAGAACGTTTTTGTAGTTTTATCAATATAATCTCATCTCTAGTTGTCGATGTTTTATAAGCAGTATGCAATTTTGAGACCATTTGTAAGGTTTGAGTATAAGAGAGTGAGGCAGTTGTCTTGTCTCTTCCACTTTTAGTGGATAGACAATGGCCTAGTTGAAATTAACTAAAAACAATGTTCTAAAACAATTTCTTTCAAATTTTATATTTGGATATATTGGTAGTTTTAAGAAGCAGAAGATGTTTGATTCATCAACATGAATCAATACAAGTCCAAATACCCCCTCTCAACTTGTTGTTTAATTTGTTTATGTATCATTGATTGCATTAATTCTTTTTACTAGTCTAAACTTGTACTAGATTTATATATCTTATCATCATATCATGATGACTTTGACAAATTAGTTGCTGGTCTGGATGCTGACCTGCATTTTATAATTATCACATATAGATGTATTTTGTGTATCATTTGCTTAGTGTGGTGGCTATTAGAGTTGTTGTTACCTTGGGCAGTTGATTGTTTTATGCATATTTGGGCAGAGAAACTTACCCTTTTGTTCATGAATTATCATGTTTGATTTTTCCCCCTGCGTTACTTGTGAAAAATGTGTTTCAATTGATTAAGTTGCACTTCGTACAAAGCCTCTAAAGATTGACCATAACTCAATCAAGGTAAAATCTTATGTTTTGGCTCAATATTTGTCTTTTCCAAACGTGTTTCTCCTATGTTTTCTGCTGCCCTATGTAAAGCATGTTTGGAGGATACTATTTTTGTATCTAATTGAGTAATTCCCTTGGTGCTGCAGAGGAGGTTGATGTTTTAACCTTCAGCCAATGTTACTCTTGTTAGGGACTTCATGGTTATTTTCTTTATATATAAAAAATTTCCCTTTTTGAACATACTATCAGTGAGCAAGAATTGTTAAAATGACAAGAAATTGAATCGCTTCTTGTTTGGTGCTTTTGCTTCTCTGATATAATAATAGTGTAGATTTTGTATTAAACTATATTAAGGAGGGGTTATTTCCTCTTCTTTTGGTGGATTGTTTTACAACCCAATAACTTTTGTAGGAATGTAAACATATGTTTACCTTTGTCCTTGGGATCTACACTCTTGCTGTTTCAGAGGCTTTATCAGAAAATTGCAAGTAACACACAATGCTTTTGCTATTATGCTTGTTAGTTATACAAATTTTCAATAATTGGGTAGTGGCTTCTCATTTTTTATTTTCAGGTTGTTTTAAATTTGGTGCATGAATAATTTTGACTGCTTCAAAGTATGCATGTCTTTTAGGTAGTATGTTATTTGGTCTTTAACCAAGCTTTGTTGGGGAAGTGATGTTTATTTTCTTTGTTTTTTGGTTGAGAGTGTCATTGCTTCAACCTGTGCTTTTTAAATTTTTTGTTTTGTTTTTAATGTGCAATTAATATTAAGTCCTTAACTAGTATCTTCATATATAATATTTGGTTCAAAGGCAATGGTATTTGTTTGTCGATGATATTCAATCTGCATAATTTTCAGGCTCGTTTACAGTAAGAAGGGCCCTACTCCTAGGTTATGGAATGGTGTTTTGTAGGATGAGTTGGAGAAACTTGAGTAGAGGGAGTGGGATGCAGGCCGGAAGATGATGAATAAACAACAATGGAGAAGCAAGAAATGTTGCAGAGGTACAAAGTCCATTGTTGAATGTTTTGGTTTGGATGCAAATAGGTGGGGAAGCTAGAAGTAATAGGACTAACAAAAATATTGAAAATTGGTTTATTGGCTGACTTTGGTGCCATTTTGTAATAACCCAAAACAAAATATCTAAAAAGAAAGAAAATATCTAAAAAGTAAGGAAAATATCTTTTAGCAAAAAGACAAGTTTGCCCTCGCATATTTTAATGGGGGAAAATTTGACTTTTTAATCGAAAAAGAATTTGGGAATTCCGCTTACGCCATTGCGTAGAGCGCGGCGAAACGAGTTCGTAGACACGGACTAGACTCGAATCGGAGCTGTAACGAAGAAGATATGGTCTAAATACCGCGAAGGGCAAAACGGTAATTTGGGAAAAAGTCAGATTTTTTATCCCTTCTCTCTCCTCTCCCCCGTCACTTTCTCTCTCTTCTCTCTTTCTCTCCCGTCGCACCCGATCATTGCGACCCTTCACCTTCTCGGCGACGGCCCGGCCACCATAGGCCGAGCTGATCTCCACCGTGGGTACCATCGGGTCCACCTCCCTCTCGCCATCAAAACCTGACCGATCTCCACCATTGGGCCGCCCGGAGCTGATCGGAAAACCATGTTTTCCGACGGATGTCCGTCCGAATCCACCCGAACTTCCAGCTCGAATTTCTCCTTCAATTCTCCACCAAATCAATCGAGTAAGGTATGGTTTCTCAGCTATTTTTCACGTTCTAGCTGATGGATGTATGGGTTTCGATCGATTTTAGCTCTAAAGCGATCAATTTTCGACTTGAATTCTGGCTGAAACTTCGGCTGCCCAAAACTACTGTTTTCGGTCACTTTTTGGGGTATGTCCAAGAACAAAAGTGACTCCAAATCGCTTAAGACACCCAAGTCTGCCCGCGCGTGCTGGGGCGCGTGGGCGAGGATGGTGAAGTAATTCTGTGCAGTTTTGTGACCCTCGTGTCGTCACGAGCGCGGAGGATTTAGCGGATCTCGATTCTTGGGTGCAGTGTCGTCAAATCGTCGGATCGCGCTGAATTTCGGATATGTCGGTCTACATGACTTCAGGATCGTGTAGGATTCAACGGATTACGAATCGGAGTCCCGGATACTCCGAAATCGGGAACCCTGGAGCTAGGGTTTGGATTTTAAGCGATAACGCGATTTTGGCCAATCCGACCTTCCGTTTTGGACCAAACTCGCAGAACAAGGTTCCCTCTCTGTAAGGAACCTTCAGGGAAGCCCAGATTGGCCATCGGAGATCGTGGACCCACGGAGTCCCGGGTCGGCCGATCTGGCAGATTCTCGCTTAGCTGAGCGTCGGACCTTCCAAAACTGGTCCAAGTATCTAAAAAGCTAATGTGGGCTCAGGAGTAACTTGGATTGGAATGCACGTATTTCTAGGAGCCGGGGGCAGGGTGTTTAATTTAATTCTTTTTATTCAGCAAATTATTGATTTATTATTTATGGATAATCAGGCATCAGAGGTCCGGTCGACCCGCAGCCGGGACCTTCGAAAGGTCAACTTAGCTCGGACCATCTGTGAGTGGACTTTCTTTCATAAATGATTTTATCTAAATGAGTTATATAAATGATTTATAAACTGAGTTTAATTAATGATTTTATCGTGATTTTATATAAATAAGTTTTATAAATGAGTTTATCTGAATAAGTTTTATTATGTTTACGAGCATGATTAGTACAGAAATAGTTCCATAGTTTTGGGCTGCTTACTTACACATGCTAAAGAGTTATAGAAAACAGAGTTGCAAAAAAAGACGTTGATTTACAAGAAAAAAATTGCATTTGCTGCTTTGCGTTCCACGCCTTTTATATGTGCTTCTGATTGTTGTCCAAAGTGTATGTTCGTTTGGATAGTCGGATTTTAAATTGCATGCATGATCTATATATGTTATGATACCATACCACAGTGAATTAATAGACATGCAGAGAAGAGTTCACACTTCCTATTTTTGGTGCTAATTGTAATTGATATGTTACAGAAATTGTACGAATTGGAGGAAAGCATGTCACTTAAACAGTTGTTCCGTAAATAATGCTTGTCCTTATGTGGACAAAGATACTCAACTTGAATGGACATAGAGAACGGAAATTGACTAGATTTAAGAGCGCCAAAAGGATATATAATATATAAAGCAAAAGCAAGAGAATGATAAAATATTCAAAATATTAAAAAATGTCCTTGGTTAATGTAAACATTAAGAATTAAAATAATTAATTAAATGAGGATAGTATGGTAAATTCACACTTTTTTATATTTAAAAAAATTAAAATTAAAAGAAAAATAAGATAATGGATCCTATTTTTATGAAACACAACTACTCATTATTTTTTTAATTCTAAAATAAATTTAAATTTTTTTTAAAAAAGCAACTCGCAGGCGCAAAAACGCGTGCGAAGAGGCTAATTATATATAAAGCAAAAGACAAATAATGGTAAAACATTCAAAATACCACAAAATGCCCTTAATTAATGCAAACATTAAGAGTTGAAATTATTAATTAAATGAGGATAATATGGTAAATTCACACCTTTTCATATATAAAAAATTAAAATTAAAAGAAAATTTTTTATGGAACACAACTACTGATTATCTTTTTTAATTCTAAAATAAATTTAAAATTTTTAAAAACAACCCTCTCGCAGCGCGGAAGCCGGTTAGGAGAGGCTAGTTATTTATAAAGCAAAAAGCAAATAATGGTAAAACATTCAAAATACCAAAAAATGCTCTTGATTAATGCAAACATGAAGAATTGAAATTATTACTTAAATGAGGATAATATGGTAAATTCACACTTTTTCATATTTAAAAAATTAAAATTAAAAGAAAAATCAGATAATGGATCCTATTTTTATGGAACACAACTACCCATTATCTTTTTTAATTCTAAAGTAAATTAAATTTTTTTTTTTTAAAAAGCCTCTCGCAAGCGCGGAAGCACGTGGATAGGCTAGTATAGTTTGATTGGTGAAAACCATTTGGCAGTTGGGAAAAAAGAAGATGTTAAATATGAACTTTAGTGCAAAGTGATGATTATTAATTAGCATTTGGATATGGGCCTTTAAAATGAGTGGTTGCATTTACATTTCTAGTCTAAATTGTTTATAGATTTTGTTTTTTTTACACAAACAACGATATTGGTGGCGGGGGAATCAAATCTAAGACCTAAAGTGCAAGTGTAAATACTCTTAACCATTTGAGCTACAAATTTATTGCAATTGTTTATAGATTCTTAGAAACTTCTTCTCTTTTTTTTATGTCAATAAAATACAAATGTAAATGTGAGTTTTTATTTTTAGAATAAGAGATAGTTTTTATTGATAAATAAAACAAAAGTACAAAATAAACTATGTGTCAAATATGGGTAAATTTAAGTACTTAAGTAGTGATTTGGCTACGAACTGTATTAGTTCAAGGATATATTTCTTCCCATATTAAAAGAGACCGTAAGTTGAAACCCCCCTCTCAAAATGATAACAAGGCTTATTTATTGTAGTCCCCCTTGAAACTATGATCAAATTTCAGTCCCCCTTGAAACTATGATCAAATTTCACTTACTCCATGAAACTTAAAGTTACCCAAAGTGCCCTCTTCACAAAGGTTTGGTGGTTCATTTTGCCCCGGCCATTAACTTTATTAAAAACTATGTTAACAAGAGCAGATCCACATTATGGCTAAAATGGGCTCTAGCTCAGTGCTGACTTTGGAGAAAAATAAATTAGGTTTAATTGTACGTACAATGATCATATCTCGCTCTCAAATTTTATTTTTTCAATTTTATTGCTTTTGCTTCTGTTAGAAATGTTGAAATCTGGTTTCTCTACATGGGTTTCAAAATGTGCATCGCTTATTCTTTTTTGCTTTTCTGAATCTTTTGTAGTTTCTAATCAATTCTTGTTCATTGTGAAAAATTAATAATTGTTTTGGAGGTTTATTTTTCATTATTTTGGTCTCTTTTTTTCCAAGAACGAAATAAAATTTATTTAGGTGTTTTAGATTTCATAATTTCATACCATTCGTTTTTTTTTTTTAAATGTTTCAAATTATTACTACACTAGTATTTTGTCTCTCTCATAATTATACTTTCAGTTTTTGTAAGTTAACATAAATATTTTTTTATAGGACATTTCCTATGAAGAGAGGCGATAATAAACTAAACTCACACACTACACATATGTTGGGACTCGAACTCAAAACCTTATCTCGGAGAGTAATTATTTAAAACCAATACACTAGTGGGTTCTTTGCTTTAAAAAAAAGTTCTCAATTTGATGAAGAAAATATATTGAAAAAACATGGTTTAATTAGTTTTTCTTTGGTAACAAACAAGGGATTATAATTGATTAAAAAATTTTAGCCCACTCCTAAAAATATTTATGGATATGACATTGTATGTTAAAAACGATAAGGTGGCACGAATGATGACAGGACCAGACCCAAATTCCATTTTGGAATTCGAGTCGAACTTTGTGCGTGTCTGACACCTAGCGGTTGCTGGACACAATTGACCAAATTGCCCTTCTAACAAAAATTCAATGAATTCAAGTACGACTTCTGTCGAAAATTCGACAAAGTCTCCCTTGTAAATTGAACATTTCCCAAAAATTCTCAAATGTTAAACAAGCATATATGTTTATATATAACCCAACTACTAGTATGTATCGAATTATATCCAAAAATCAAGCATCATATTATTCTAGCCTCCGGCCTCAATAAATTGAATAAATCATTCTGCTAATAACATTCAATTCAATTTCTTATAACATCCCCAGAACAGTGTTAGATTTCATAATAACTTAACTGGACTACCTTTTATTACTTGAACTCGTGACTACACGTTGTAACATTAGGTTGCCTACGTGCCCTTACTGAGGGATCAAGTCACACGTAATTCTTTCCCTTTAATAATGTAATTGAATATCTTATTCACAACTCTAAAACAATACTTTGCAACTTCCCAATACTCATAACAGTCATATACTGATTATAAATAAGTCATACACTGAACTATCTTTATTTTAGTTTAAGAACATCTCAAAACTGAAATTCTCTCCACCTAGGTGTACCCCCATTCATGATCCGTCAATTCCATCCTTGCAGGCCTCGAAGACACTAAGTCTATCGGAGCCGCAATCCTCATAGGCCTCAGAGATACCACTTCTATCTGAGCCGCAATCCTTGCAGGCCTCATAGCCCCATCCTCATAGGCCGAGCCGCATTCCTCGCTCCGCACGGTTTAAGGGTTCCTAAAACACGTGGGGCATTATTCATCAATGACACTATTTCAAAGCAACTAGGGGTACCCTTGTGGTGGGTTTGAAAACTCATATCCCAAACTTATATCAATACCTTCCTTTTATTTCACAATCTATTTCCTGACTTTTATATCAACTTTTCTGATAAATTGATTCTCCACTATACTTAAAATATATATGCATAATTTAACAATCTATAAATAACTATCTATGACAGGACCCGAACCAAATTCCGCTTTGGAATTCGAGTCGGACCCTGTGCGTGTCCGACACTTGACGAATGTCGGGCACAATTGTCCTATTTGCCCTTCGAACTGTATTTTGACCTTAACTCCTGCCGAAAATTCGGCAGAGTCTCCCCTGTATTTTGCTCAATCCTAAAATTACACCTGTCAAAACGAGCAATAATATCTACACAACCAACTGCCAGCACTTCAATATACAATACCCAGTCCAGTTCTTAATCTAGGGCAATTATCAGAGCAGTTCTAATAGTATGCAGATAAGTTAATCTTTTTACAAACCAGTACTTTGTGACAAAAAGGCGCGGAAGGCAAGATGGCCCGGTGGTGGATTTCCTGAGCACGCTACAGCCTGAGGGCGCAAAACATTTGAAAATGTGAGTGGACAAAAATAAAGGTTCATAAAATATCCTAAGAATATACTAACTCCCATTGTAAAAATAGTTAAGTAAAACTGAATATGTACTCTGCATTTGAAGCATACTAAACTCGCGGCATTCACATGCTGAAATCAAGGTATTTATATATTTATATAAATATATATACAATCGTATTCAAGATAAAATTTGCATGAAAACAATGAAATCAAAACTTGCATAAAAACACTGTAATCAAACTTTGCATAAAAGCAATGTACTCAAACCTTGCATAAAAGTACTGCAATCAATTAAAACTACCACTCGGATGTACCCCTGTAATTCCGTCAATTCCCCTGGCAGGTCTCGGTGACACAAAGTCTATCCGAGCCGCAAACTGGTAGGATTCAGGGGACTATAGTCAGCCTGATCCGCTGGCAGGTCTCGGTGACACAAAGTCAACCCGAGCCGCAAACTGGCAGGATCCAGGGGACCGTAGTAAGCCTGATCCGCAATCCTGGCAGACCTCGGCGACACCAAGTCAAATCGAGCTGCAATCTTGGCAGACCTCGGCGACACCAAGTTAAACCGAGCTGCAATCCTGGCACACACGGTCCGGGCGTCCCCGAAACTCGTGAGGCAAATGTCAAGTGCACTGACAAAACTGAAAGTAAGCTAGATGTCTGTAGACATCGGCATAACTGAAGGCAATAACTGTAGCTGGGTGCTCACGGTGGTTTAGAATAAAATATTTTTGAAAAGCCTGATAACTAACTAAAGTTTGTTAAATCTGAAACTATGCTGCTATTTTATCTGATATAATCTCAAATTCTGTTTTCTATAACTCTTTAGCATATCAACTACGCAGCATATAAATAAGATATTTAACTTCACAAAGCATGCTAGGAAAAATCACAAGTAATAAACCTTATTCAAGATCAAATAATGAAATTCATTTATATAAAATCATTTATAAAAGAAAAGTCCACTCACTCCTGGTCCGAGCTAGTTAGACCTCTTGAAGGTCTCTTCTGCGGGTTTGCCTGATCCCGGGTGCCTAGGTCGACGGAAATAGTGGCCGGAAGTGGGAGATCGGCGGCTGTGAAGTTTCGGTGAACACCCCTCGATTTTTTGCATTTTCCAACCAGCACCGGTCGTGTCGCAGGCGGGGAATGGTCGGGGAAGGAAGGGGAGACGACGGCGGTTCGAACGCCACCGGTCCCGTGGCCGGTGGTGCCCTGTGGCGGCGCCGGCGCTCCCTAGAAGGCGACGGGACGACACAGCGGGAGAGGAGAGAGAGAGGTCGCTCGCGAGGAGAGAGAAAGAGGCTGAGCTGGTTTTATAAATCCAACTTCGAAATATTTACGGTTGTGCCACTGACACTCTTTTGACCATAACTCTCTCGTTACAACTTCGATTCGAGCCCACTACGTGTCTATGAACTCATTTCACCGTGCTCTACGCAATGGCATAAGTGGAATTATCAAATTCCTTCTCGATCAAAAAGTCACATTTTCCTTAATAAAATATTCCGAGAGCAAAATTGTCTTTTCTCAAAATAAATTATTGATAAAAATGAATTTTAGGTTTGGGTCATTACAATCTATACTAAATCTGTAACATAACTCAGATAACTCATTCTCGGTTTTGCCCCTCCTCGTATTTTGATCGTATTTTGTTCAATACTACTCGGATTTGAGTCCACCACATGTCTACGGACTCATTTCGATGTGCTCTACGCAAGGTACAAGTGGAATCTCCAAATTCCTTCCCGATCAAAAAGTCAACTTTTAAACTATTAAAATATTACGGGATAAAATTGTCTTTTACTTGAATAAATTAATAATTAAATATTAATTTAGGATCGGGTTGTTACAAATGGGACCTACTCTCTTGTTGAAATGTATAAGTGCCACATGTGAGAAAAAATAATAAAATATTTTATTTAAAAAAATTTAACAAAAAGTAAAAAAATTACTTCTCTCTGTCTCTCTGTCTATATATATATATATATATATATATATATATATCTCTACCTGATCCCTTCCCCACCAACCTACTTGGAGCGGCCACCACTGCCCCTGTAATAACCCAAACCAAAATATCTGAAAAGAAAGAAAATATCTAAAAAGTAAGGAAAATATCTTCCAGGCCCTCGCATTATTTAATAGGGGGAAAATTGACTTTTTGATCGAGAAAGAATTTGGGAATGCCGCTTGCGCCATTGCGTAGAGCGCGGCGAAACGAGTTCGTAGACACGGAGTAGACCCGAATCGGAGCCATAACGAAGAAGATATGGTCTAAAAACTGCGAAGGGCAAAACGGTAATTTGGCCAAAAAGTCAGACTTTTTATCTCTCTCTCTCTTCTCCCCCGTCACTTCTCTCTCTTCCCTCTCTCTTCCTCGCATCGCACCCAGCCTTGCGCCTGTTCGACTTCCAGGCGACGGCCCGGCCACCACAGGCCGAGCCGATCTCCGCCGTCAAGACCTGACCGACCTCCACCCCGGGGCCCCCTGAGTTGGCCGGAAACCATGTTTTCCGACGGAGGTTCCTTCGAAGCCACCCGAACTTCTAGCTCAAAATTCTCCTTCGTTTCTCCACCAAATCGATCGAGTAAGGTATGGTTTCTCAGCTATTTTTCGTGTTCTAGCTGATGGGTATATGGGTTTCGATCGATTTTAGCTCTAAGGGGTTCGATTTTCGACTTGAAATCTGGCCAGAACTTCGGCTGCTCGAAACTACTATTTCTGGTCACTTTTTGGGGGTTATCCAAGAACAAAAGTGACTCCAAATGGGGTGTTTTACTTAGGGTAGGAGTTTGGAGTCTTGGTTACGAGATTTTTCGGCCACCCGAAATCGCTTTGGACACCCAAAGCTGCCCGCGCGTGCTGGAGCTCGTGGGCGAGGGTAGTGAGGTAATTCTGTGCAGTTTTGTGACCCTCATGTTGTCACAAGCATGTGGGATTTCGCGGATCTCGATTCGGAGTCCTTTGAGCCCCGAACGGATTTTCCATATCGCGCGATCCGTGGGTGCAGTGTCGTCAAATAATCGGATCGTGCTGAATTTCGGATATGTCGGTCTACATGATGTCAGGATTGTGTAGGATTCGACGGATTGCGAATCGGAGTCCTGGATACTCCGGAATCGCGAACCCTGGGGCTAGGGTTTGGATTTTAAGCGATAACGCGATTTTAGCTAATCCGACCGTCCGTTTCGGACCAAATTCGCGGAACATGGTTCCTTCTCTGTAAGGAACCTTCAGAGGAGCCCAGATTGGCCATCGGAGACCGTGGACCCACGGGGTCCCGGATCGGCCAATATGGCAACTTACCGCTTATTGAGGTTTCGGATCTCTTAAGGCCGGTCTAACTGTCCAAAAAGCTAAGGTGGGCATAGAAGTAACCTGAAACGAGTGCACGTATTTCTAGGAGCCGGGTGCAGGATGTTTAGTTGAAATTCTTTTTATTCAGCAGTTTATTAATTTAATCTTTATGGGTAATCAGGCACCAGGAGCCAGACAGGATTGCAAAAGAGACCTTCGAAGGGTCAAAGTAGCTCGGACCATCTGTGAGTGGACTTTCTTTCATGAAATATTTTATATAAATGAGTTATATAGAGGTTTTCCATAAATAAGATTTTATAAGTGATTTTACATTGATTTTATATAAAAGAGTTTTTATAAACGAGTTTATTTGACTAAATTCCTTATGTGATCTTGAGTAAGCTTTTTTGTGTTTCCGAGCATGATTAATACAGAAATAGTTCTATAAGTTGTGTGCTGCTTACTTTTACATGCTTAAGAGTTATAGAAAACAGATTTTGAGGCTTATGACAGAAGAAATAGCAGCACAACTTGAGATTTCAGTTATTATTCAGATTTTTTTTCTAAGGAATTTATTTTAAAACCACCTCGTACCCATTTATTTTTTGGTGATTACCCAGAGTTGGACCGATGTCTACGGACATCCAGTCCGATTTCAGTTTATGTCAGTGCACTTGACTTTGCTTCACGAGTTTAAGGGACGCTTGGACCGTGAGTGCCAGGATTTGCGGCTCGGCAGACTTGGTGTCCCGAGACCTGCCAGGATTGCGGCTCGGCTGACTCTGTGTCCCCGAGACCTGCCAGGATTGCAGATCAGGGTGACTACGGTCCCCTGCATCCTGCCAGAGCGACTCGAGTTGACTTGGTGTCGTCGAGGAATCTGCCGGCGGGACAGGCCGATCATAGTCCCCTGATTTCGCCAGTTTGCGGCTCGGGTAGCCTGTGTGACGCCCGAGACCTGCCAGGGAATTGACGGATAAGACAGGGGTACAATTAGGTGGTAATTTTAAAGAATTTTAAGCTCTTTTATACAGTTATGACTTTCAGCTATTTTATACTAGCTTCTCTGATTTTTCAGGCATTGATACATTTATATAGTTTTGTTCGGTTATACAAGGATTGAGTACAGTACTTTTATACAAGTTTGGTTTCAGTGTTTTATACAAGCTTTGATTTCAGTGCTTGTGAATAAAATTTATTGAGCTTGAATATGATTTACATAGAATGCTTGAGTTTAGTATGCTTTAAATGAAGAGTACGTATTCAGCTTATTGAACAATTTTTTTTATAGTGGGGGTTATTATGATTGTTAAACTGTTTTCAAAAAATTCTCATGTTTGGTCCACTCACATCTTCAAACTGTTTCACCCCTAGGCCGTAGAAGTACGCGGGATCCACCACCGGGCCAATCATAGCCTCCGCGCCAAGGTAGAGTTTTGTAGAAAATCCTTGAAACCTTAAAAACTTTAGAGTATGCTCTGATATCTAGTATTAGTGGAAAAATGGAGTTGAGATCTGTTACTTGCGATATTCTGGCTGTTGGGATAGATGTACTGATTGTTTAACAGGTGGAAAATTTTGGGATTGGTCAAAATACAGGGGAGACTCTGTCGAAATTTCGGCAGAAGTCTAAGGGAATTTTAAAGAAAATTTGAAGCAAGAAGGGCAAAAAGGTCTTTTGTGCCCGACATTCGCCGGGTGTCGGACAAGCACCGGACTTGGCTCGAATTCCAAAGCGGAAATTGGGTCGGGTCCTGTCCACCCACCCACGACAAAGCCCAACCCTCTCTCTCCCTCTCTCTCTTTCTCTGGGTCTAGTGAGAAAAAAAAAATTCATATGATGCAGAACATTGTTTTGGTATTTGGAGACTTTTTGGTTCCCAAATCAAATAAAACAATATCATTTCACTACTTTTGTGTTGAGAATTGAGAAATAAAAAAATAGAGGCTAGGAAATTTTGGTCAGGGATGATAGGTACTGTGATTTGGCGATAACCAAAGGGAGAGTGTGGGAGGGAAGTGTTAGAATATGGATGGGTTGAGAAGTTTTAGGAGGAGGGGGCATAGGGGAAGGGGTGGTGAGGGGAAGGGCGAGTGGGCATAGGGGCTGATGGGTTGAGGGATGGTGCATGGTGATATCTAATTGGGTTGGGAAGAATGAAGAGAGAGAAATAAAAACATGTTTTAAAATATTTCAAAAATAATTTTTATTATTATTTAGCAGACGTGGCGCTTTTATGGTGTACATTTCAACAAAACAGTGTGTTTTATTTGTGTCACGTCAACATTTTTAACATAATATTTAACATAGGTAACCATGGGAGGACAAAGTAAACTACCAAACGTTGGTTAAAGAGCACTTTGAGTCACTTTAACTTTCAAAGAATAAAGTGAGATTTGACCATAGTTTTATAGGGGTATTACAGTAAATAAGCTTAATAACAATAAAAAGAAAGAAGTGGTAAGTTGAGTTTTCAACCCAATTTTTAACCTATTGAAGAGAAGACTGGACTGGACTGACACAGGCAGGCCCAGATTAATAATTGTTTTTAGTGTATGGACTTCGGCCCATCAAATTTTCGAGTAAATGTGGTGTGGATTTGAACAAAAAAACCGGTAGTTGGGTACTTGGGTTGCAAAGAGCAAATAATAATTATTTGAAAGTAGTTGGAGTAGTGAAGTCAAAAAACACAACTTTAAAACCGTGGGAATCGCTCCCTCTTTGCTCAAAAAACCCGGCGGTAAAGATCAACGGCCACCTGATTAGAAAGACAAAAAGATAAAAAAAAAAAAGGATCAACGGCCAAAACTATAGTATTAATACGTGACACGTGGGGAACATTTTAGAGTATTCGCACAAACATCATCCGATCTCATATTCCTCCTTCTCTCCCACCTCCCGGTCTCCCATCTTTTACGTGTATCACTCACTCACTTCCCTTCCGCAAAGCAAAATTAAAAATAGCGTAAATCCTACAACGTTGCCACCTTTCATTTCACTATAAATCACTCTCTCTAAACTCGATCTCCAACCTCTGAGCCTCGCCTTGTATCTCTCCCTTTCTCTTTGCTTTGCGTGCTCCGATTTGAATCGCGGTTTGTTCTCGGGAAGCAAAAATGCAGTCGGGCCAGGTTAAGCGGGTCGAGACCACGCCTTTCGAAGGCCAAAAGCCTGGAACCTCTGGTCTCCGCAAGAAGGTTTGTCTCTCTCGCCTTTTCAATTTCATGATCAAGTATTTTCTTCATGAATTATGTATTCTCGAAGCTGGATCTGTTGCGCTCGAGCATTCTTGCACTCTTGTTTTTGCAATCAAATTTTTGTTGTTTCGATTTCGTGAATTCTCGCATTGTTTTCCGGTGCTTTGCTATTGCTAGATTATTGGATCGGTGCCTGAAATTGCAACAGTTTCAGTCTGATCTCTATTCGATCAAACCGATCCGTTTGCTACGTGCGTCGAATTTTTAGATCCATTTTAATTGGTTTCTATTTTGATTAGATCTTAGTTATAGTGTGGAATAGAACTCCGGATGTAGCTTCCACCATGTTACTGGTTTTATTCTAACATGTAATCTGCCTTTCGGATTGCTTCAGTGCAAATTCATATGATTTTCTGGAGAACGTTTTAACTTTTATTTTTCTGAAAACTGAAAGGACAGTATGTCTGAGCCCTATGAGACTAGAGATTGCCTGTTACAAAATGCATGCCTTTTTTCTAAGCTACAATACACTCCTTAGATTGCTTTGATTACTGTATGTTTTTCCTTATTCATTTTAGTATTATGCTGGCTGGAACTTTTCAGGTGAAAGTTTTTACGCAACCCCATTACTTGCAAAATTTTGTTCAGTCAACATTCAATGCCCTTCCAGCAGATAAAGTTAAAGGTAGGTGTTACTGAACTTCGCCTTTTTTTCTCTTCCTCAACAAAATTGTGTAAATTGTCCCCACTGCTTCTCATTTATATGATTTAGAACTAAACATGCATATATTTATATTGGTTTATTCCCCGTTGCTTGGTTTGAATTTTTATTGGCTTAGTTTCAAGTATTTTTGTGTTCTTTGAGAGGGTGTCATTAACTTATCATTTTTTCATCCTTGTAGGCGCTAGAATTGTTGTATCTGGTGATGGTCGCTATTATTCAAAGGAAGCTATTCAGGTAATTTTACATTCCATGATGTTTCTGAACTTGATACTGTTTTGTGATGGTATATATGTTTTGTACTTACTCTGGTAAGCAAGGAAACAGAAAATGTTGTTTGGATCTGGATACCTTGGGGTTGGCTACAATTGATAAGGGTTGGGCTTGTCAAGGCCACCCACTGGAGCCAGCTGGAATCTTATTCGGAGTTCACTACTGTTGGCTCCCCCATTTCTTATTCGTTTTTTTTGGTGGCGGAGTCGAGGGTTTATTGCTTCTTCTAATATAACTTTTTGTGAGAAATATAATGTCTTCTATTTCTAATATGTTTTGTTGATTGACAGATCATAATTAAGATGGCAGCAGGCAATGGAGTAAGAAGTGTTTGGGTTGGTCAAAATGGGTTGCTTTCAACTCCTGCTGTATCAGCTGTCGTACGTGAAAGAGTTGGTGCTGATGTAAGTTATATTAAGTTAAGATCTAGCCCCTTTACTACTACTACTGCTACTGGTATTACATTGGTATTGCGACCTGTTCACTTGTTTGTGGTTTGAATCCAGGGATCAAAGGCATCAGGAGCATTTATACTGACAGCAAGTCACAATCCAGGTGGCCCAAATGAGGTACATGATCCCTGCCTCAATATACTTGTGTTATTACTTATATTGAGTTAAGAACTTTTCAATATAACTTTCAACAACTTATACCACGATTTTTTTGCTTGATATCTATTGGAAACTTATCATATTCCTTTTTGTGTCCTTATTGCAGGATTTTGGGATTAAATACAACATGGAAAATGGTGGACCTGCTCCAGAGTCGATCACTGACAAAATATATGAGAACACGACAAAAATTAAGGAGTATTTGACGGTCGAGCTACCTGATGTACTCCATCAAATCTAAGCTCCATTTCTTTACTTACTTAAAATCTTATTACAAAACTACTGCACTTTGAGTTCCATTTATTGTAATGATCTTTCAATGTATGCGACAGGTGGATATCGGTAAAGTAGGTGTAACCACCTTTTCAGTGGATGGAGGAACTTTTGATGTTGATGTTTTTGATTCAGCGAGTGATTATGTGAAGTTGATGAAGTAAGCTTACCTCTAAGAAGAATCTTCTGCCTGTGTGAATTTGGTCACATTGTTGTGATCAATACCATATGTTTAGCTTAACGTCAGCACACTATTCTTTTGACTCAAGCAATTCTCGTTTTCCAGATCAATCTTTGATTTTGAGTTTATCCGGAAGCTGCTATCGTCTCCAAAATTCACATTCTGGTACGTAGATAGCTCCTTATTTTCATTTTCTGTATTGCAACAGTTCTTACCACTGGTGCTGTGACATGTCTCTGTTGTCATGTTAAAAGTTATGACGCACTACATGGAGTTGCTGGAGCTTATGCAAAACGTATTTTTGTGGAAGAGCTTGGTGCAAAAGAAAGCTCATTATTAAACTGCGTACCCAAGGTTTTTTTAATGTTTGAGACAACTTTTCTTCGCTCACTATGCAGTCTAAAATTAATGTATCCATGTGGTTCACCCTGTTTTGCTTGTAATTCATGCAAACAGGAAGACTTTGGAGGAGGGCATCCAGATCCTAATCTCACCTATGCAAAGGAGTTGGTTGCGCGAATGGGATTGGGTAAATCAACTACTCAAGATGAGCCCCCAGAATTTGGTGCTGCTGCTGATGGTGATGCAGATCGTAACATGATCCTCGGTAAAAGGTAGCATCAGCCTTGTGAGTGTAATTCTAATCTTGCCCTTCACTTGCATTCATGACTTTATCTTATTTTCGTAGGTTTTTCGTTACCCCATCAGATTCTGTAGCCATCATTGCTGCAAATGCAGTTGAAGCCATACCTTACTTCTCTGCTGGTCTGAAGGGAGTTGCCAGGTAGTTTATTGATCTTCTTAGCATTCGGTCTATTTCACTCTAGAGCTACATAAATTTGTTTGAAGTGTTTTTTTCCTTTTCATAGACTATTTGTGGATTTCACAACTTGGCAACATATTTTTGGCGTTTGAATAATTTATTTATGTTTTTAAAAGTATGTATTTTGGATATATATTTTCATGCCTAGCTGTTCTTGATTATCATCTTTTGACTTGTCCACTTGTAGGAGCATGCCTACCTCTGCTGCCCTTGATGTTGTAGCCCAACATTTAAATTTGAAATTTTTTGAGGTACTCTCTCTCTCTCTCTCTCTCTCTCTCTCTCTCTCTCTCTCTCTCTCCCTATGCTTCTGGGTGAATAAACCATTAATCTTTTCGGTATCTACTATATACTCCAGGTACCCACTGGCTGGAAATTTTTTGGTAATTTGATGGATGCTGGGTTATGTTCAGTTTGTGGGGAAGAAAGTTTTGGAACAGGTCAGTTTTCAGGAAGTGCCTTCTAAAGTAGTTCAATCAACATTTGAATTATTGGAAATTTATACAATCTTGGTGGCAATGTCAATGTTTTGCATCCTTGGCCAGGTTCGGATCATATACGTGAGAAAGATGGTATCTGGGCAGTTTTAGCTTGGTTATCTATACTTGCTTATAAAAATAAGGAAAATCTTGGTGGGAAGAACCTTGTCAGTGTTGAAGACATAGTTCGTCAGCATTGGGCTACCTTTGGTCGCCATTATTATACTCGATATGACTATGAGGTTCATTAATATTTTAAGGTGTTCTTTCCTGCGTTCAACTATATAATCTTGTATTGCTATTAATTATTATATATTTTTCCTTGAAGAATGTGGATGCAGGTGCAGCAAAGGAACTGATGGCATCTTTGGTGAAATTGCAATCTTCCCTTTCTGAAGTCAATCAGTATGTTTCTTACGCTGCCTTAAAGCTATATTCCTGTATTAGACATGTAAATTCTTCTGTTTTATTTCTTTTTGTCATTTCCCAGACTTTATTTCTTTTTGACATATTTTTCTAAAACCATGAATTGCATGTCACGTCATTTGAATTCATGGTTTGATCCGTTCTCTTCTTTCTTTTTGACACACAGGATTGTGAAGGGCATACGTTCAGATGTCTCCAGTGTTGTCAACGCTGATGAATTTGAATACAAGGATCCTGTTGATGGCTCCATCTCAAAACACCAGGGCATTCGGTACTTGTTTGAGGATGGATCACGATTGGTAAGTTGACACAGCTTTTGTTAATAGCTTAGCATGGAATTATTGATTATATGTGACAATGGTGGAAGAGGAATACAGCGGTTAAAATGATGTAACTGTTGTGAAAAGTGTTGAAGTGTTTTATATTTGGTGTTCGAAGATGCTAGATTTCCACAAACAAGGCTTAGATTTCTGATAACATAATTTTTTTTTTCCCCTTGGAGTGATTGACATTTTACATTAAATTATGCGTTTCAGTTGATTTCACTTTTTCGTCTGAAGAAATTTTCTCTCCACGCTTCCTATGTGGCAAAATTCTTTTTATATTTCTAGAGAATAGTCTTCCTGCAGCTTACTCGAGCTATTCATTCTTTCACACTCCTTGAACACAATTGCAGGTTTTCCGCCTCTCAGGCACTGGCTCAGAAGGTGCCACAATCCGACTATACATTGAGCAGTACGAGAAGGATCCATCAAAAATTGGCAGAGAATCTCAAGAAGCACTTGGTCCTCTTGTGAGTTAAATCTTCATCTTTAAAGTTTATCATCAAACTTTGTGGCCAATTTTTTGGGCTGGTTCTGATTCACTATTTATACAGGTGGAGGTTGCTCTTAAGCTTTCCAAGATGCAAGAATTCACTGGTCGATCTGCCCCTACTGTTATTACATAGATGCACATCTCTAAAATTTTAAAAAAAGTGACATGGTGCTTCGTTTTGATTTTGAATATGAAAAAGGACTGGCTGGGGTTTCTTCAAATGTATTAGTAATAAGAACCCTTCTTTGTAATTTTGTGGTCTGCTTATGACTACGGAATGCTGCCGGCAAATGAGAGTGTTTTTGACAAGTAAAACTACTTGCTGATATAATTTTTGACTTTTCAAAATAAATGTGAATTTTAAATTATACTCGGCGTTCATGTCCAATTCTCGTGAACTTCTTCAACCAATTTGTATTTTACTTTGTGGTTTAGAGCTTATTTAGCTTATAATGGTTGGCACAAATTTTATAATTTCAACTATTGTTATCGTTCATAATAATTATACCCAATCGTTGGTTGCTGATCCGAAGCAGATGGGTTTCTATTCTCTTTCTTTTATTTTTGTTACAAGCGATAGTTTAATATGTAAATAAGGCCTTTTTTTATTGGGTTAAATTCCGTTGGCTATTTGGGGAATATTGAAACACAGAACCTCAGTGTGGAGATATGAAGCGTAGGCTATTTCCGTTACAAGAATTTTTTTTTTTTTTTCCTCTGAAGGGAAAGGGGCCTTTTCTTTTCTTCATTATAGCTTCGTTCTTGGGACATGTCGCACTCCAGTAGTGGTTGGCTACTACAAGCACTACTTGTACTCCCACCTGTGACGCATCAAATTGGTCCATGTGAGGTGGTCTTTGCATATGCTGCTACGTTACTCCCATCTCTTCTCTTAGATAATGCATCTAAAAACTTTTCCTTTCTTTCATAAGGGCATCAAATAATATTTGGAACTACTTGTGCGTCCAATGATTCATTTGCCCTACGTCTGTGGCATTCATTGGATTGGAGGGATAAGGAAAAAGGGGAAAAGAAGTCAAGAAAACAAGCATCTCCGTAGATATTATCTTCCAAAAGGTAGCGTAGACAAAGAAATTTTGGTGAAATAAATTCCATTGGATCAGAAAATAATTAGGGTTCAGTGGATTGAATTGTGGGCCTCATAATTCGCACATGTGGCGTATGACTCATCAAAATCGAATTAGTTGTCAAAAATTGACACGTGGCGACATCCGACGGTTCAAGATGAAGACAAAATTAAGGGAAAGAATATTCTGTGATTGACTTTGATTTAAATCAAATATTAATCAGGTCAATCAATTGAAGATAATCTGGTTAAATTGCCAGATTATGGGAATTGATTTAAATCAAATCAAAATCCCATAAAACAGGGTTTTAAATAGGGAAAGTTATTTAGGTCAAGCATCGACGAAAGAGGGGTCAGAAAAAAAATCGAGCACTCAGAAGAAACAGATAACTCTCTGCATTCTTCACCCTACTTTAGAAGAGCCACCAAGTACAACAAATACGTGCCGGTTCCTTCACCATAGAAAAATCCCAAACACCAAACAAGCTTCGTGCTACGCGTTTGATCAAGATCAAGTCTCTACGACCTTTGTATCAAACACAAATTTTATTTAAACACTTTGGAGATCGAATCAAAGGATTCAATACAGAGATTGTAACCCTAAATTTCATTAATACAATATTATTTTATACACCTATTCTTGTCTTATTAGTGGCAGGAAATTCGTGTTTATAGGTAGCTAACACATGCTATGTTACAAGTATACAACTTTAAGTCTTTATCCCACCTACACAAGTGACAAGCGCCCCCTCTCGCTCCTCTACTTTTAAAAGTCAAACAACCTCTCACCACATGCATGCATGATGTATACATATCCATCCATATCACAATTATCACAGACCAGCTGAAAATGGCACTCCGGTGTCCGGAATCCACGATTCTCCGGCCAATATGTTCCCAACTGTAAACTTCCCGGCCTCCACCGCACTCGTTATGACACGATAGCCTGGCCACTTGACCCTCCCTCCAGTGGCAGCACCAGCCCCAGAGTTCATGTACTCACCATAATAAAGTGTAGAGAGGGCAAAGCTTCCGCTCCATGGGAACCAACCAGCCGGGTCAATCAACCCATCTAGATCGCTCTTCATGATCACCGTCCTCGAGTACTTTTTCCATGGCCTGCCCAAATAGGTCCTAAACGAGCCTTGCACAGCTCTCAAGTCCGGAGCGGCTGTGACACGCGAGCCATGGATAACAATGCCTGTGTTCTCATTGGCGTCGGTCCTCGACTGTGCTGTGACGGTGTTTACTTGGTTGCTCATTGGTTTTCTCACGTACACGTTGCAGTTTTGGAGCACGGCCGTGGCGTCGCCGCAGATGAAGTCTATGGTGCCGTATACGTCGCACTCACGGTAGAATTGGCGTTGGGAATATACGTATAAAGTGTCTTGGTAGCCTTTGAAGCTGCAACGGTAGAACACCGAGTGATCCGCGCCGGAGCGCAGTGCCACGGCTTGGTGTTTCTGCGGCCCTGCTGTGTTCTCAAATGTCATGCCCTGAGCAATGAAGCCTTCCCCCGTAACCCCTGGGTTTAATTTAAGTCAAAAATATATATTTATTAATTTTGTGAATCATTTGATGCATATGTTAGGAGAGAAAAACTCAGTTAAAAGGTCATGCGATCAACAAATAAAAAGTTATGTTCCAATTTATGCACATGTCATCTTATGTTATTAATTTTGTTAATTAGTTAGTAATCATTCATTTCAAAATAAAATGTTGATTGCCTTATCAATTGAACATGACCTAATTAAAGTTGGTCTAGCATCTATTAGTATCTATATATAAATAGGGATTTCACCTAGCATACACATAAAGCTCTAAACTTAATTAACATCATGGGGTTAATTATAAGTTGATTTAATTAAGTTGTTAGTGCTTCAAAACAAACGTACCAAAAGTGGCAGAGCTATATGTGGTTGAACCATCTTGGCTATTTCTGTTCCCGGTAACAATGGTTGCATCAATCCCATCGCCAATGAACATGATGTTCTTCATTGTCTTCTTAATCTCAACGTTCTCTTTGTAAACCCCAGCTTTCACGTGTATAACAAATCTTTCAGTGGACCCACTTCGTAGGTTCTGCGCAGCAGCCACAGCCTCAGAAATTGTCTCGTAGTTTCCAGACCCATCTTGGGCTACTACCATATCAGCTTTTGGCCCTCCCCCAGTCGACTGCAGAAGCTTTCGATCAGCAAACGAAACCCATTCCGGGAACCCATCATCTGATTCCGAGAGCAATAAGCGTCGTTTCCCACGAACCTGTTTGCTGAAATGCAAAGCCGACGGTGAAGTTGAGGCCTTGTGTAGTGACAGTGAATTGCTAAGCAGCTTGGACAGGTTGGTTGTTAGCGTGACATAATTTGGAAATGATTGTAAATAAGAATTAGGAATTTTGAGATTGGTGAAACCATTTTGGCAAGTTTGCTGATTAGCAATCGATGCACTTAACCATGTATTGGCGTCTAGGGCGTTGTTGGAGCCAATCGAACGATTGATCTTGTCGACGGTGTCCTCATGGAGCTCCAAACAATCATTCCAAGCCAACTTGGCTCTCTCATCTTTCAATGAGTTCAAGTTCAAGGATGAGACGAGTTGATGGGCTCCAATGGCTTGGTCCATGGTGACTTTAAGTGTCAAATCACGAAATGTAAACCTTTGTTCATGATCATCTAGGGTTGATAAGAGGTTGGTGTTGATGAAATGGTTGCACACTTGAGGGTATGGGGTTTGGCTGCATCGTATACTTACAGAAGAAGAGCTATATTGCGCCATGAATATAGGAGAAATGAAAATAAGAAAATAAGTATTGAACAAAGAAAAGTGATCCATGGAGGGAGGAGGGCTAGCGATTAAGTTAGAACATGTACAGAACTTTTTACGGGTTGAGTTGTGATATCTTAAGAGGGCAACTGAGGCTTCATTTTATAGACCAGAACTTGGCCACTAGAGGGTAGAGTTTACGTGGGTAGTGTACTTGCGCTGTATTTTTTCTTGGGGGAAAAAGGGGTTTATGGTTGTTTCTATATGCCACTTGGAAGGGACTATTTTAGGCCACTAGATATTATGGCATTATTTGTCTTTAATAAAAAAATAAAAAATAAAATAGAGTGATGACAGTAGCACAAGGTGGTGGAAGACTCACATATATGCATTGACATTAAAGAATATCAAGAAGAAGATGATGAGACAATTAGAATGAGCCAGTATATATGCCAACGTTTTACAGTGTAACACAAGTTCGCAAATGATATACTCTTAAATGTGGGATACGTTTAAATAGGATCGCCGATAATATAATACACAAGAATTACTCTTTAAATCATCAATAATATTACAAGATTTATAATTAATATACGCAATATTTACTCTCAGATGCAAGACGAATTTAGTTTACATATCATTCTAATAATAAAAAGGGATTTATTTTTCATATTTATATGTATAAGCTGTATCATGTGACTGTAATATAGTATTATATTATATAATTTATATTTGTGCATGAAAGTATAGCCAATAATTTCTCTCTATCGATAAGTATGTCTTGGTTGTGTATAAAGACAATGATTGATGATGATTATTGCGAGCCGCATGGCTGTAAAACTTGTATTTTGCTAATGTCCTTTTCTTTAACACACGAGGATTTTTCAAAGTCTTTGTCCTTTCTCTTCTTTTTTTTTTGGACAAGTTGAGTCTTTGTACTTGTCTTGCTGTCTAAGACCGGTCCAGTCCATTTCAAAAAAGGACCGGCCCAGTCAAGAATCTTTTTCTTCTGTAATTTTGTTTTTTTTTGGGGGGTGGAAAGTCAAGGAGTCGAGAGATGACCAATTGTTGGTCGAAAACTAAACAAGAAAGCATCATCATTCATTACCATTAGTCTGAATTAAAGCAGTTTTACTGAGCAATGGTTTCCTTTCCTTTTCATCTTAATTTTTTATTTTTTCTTTTCTGCGATTGTAATGTCAATATGAACAAACCCTAACCTAATGCTCTGTTTAGGGGTATTCGATGGTGCTGAGAACAACACTGCTGGCCTTGACAATGTAAGAGTTTCCCTCTTTCTCTCTCCGTTTTTCAATATTTTGTTCGGTCAGTAGTCTTGGGTCCTGTAATCACTTTGGAATTTTGTATCTCTGATGTTATAGGATGTCCATCGACGATGATCTTGACGAATATGACTTTGACTACTCAGGGCCGGAAGATGGTTGATTTTAGTGCATGCATCTGGTGAAGTCTATTATCCATGAAAACATCTTTGATTATTGCACTTTATAATAAATGTTAGTCACTAATTTGTTTTTCGGTTGTTTTTGGGTGATGATGACCCTGAGATGGATGCATGCTAATATGCTATACGAAAAGGAAGAGGAGCTTAAGAACTTGAGAAATCGGGTGAGGTAGTATTATTTGTATTTGGTCAAATGTATTATCCCAAGTGATTATAATTTCATATAACATAGGTGGTGGAACGTTCCAAGAGTCCTGTGTGAGTGTGATTAAGAAATTTGTCGATGTTGAGATGCTTCATTGGAAATGTTGTAATCCCCTTTCTCTGATGGGTGCAGATGCAATTGGTCAATAAATTTTGAGATGTTTGCTACCACAACTATTCATGTATTAATAATTAATTCCGTCTCAATTACGTTCAAAGGGAATGTGGGGCTCATTGGAGGGTAGTTATCCGGGTCGCCACTCAAAGTGGCAGTCCAAATTTATTTTCTTACAAAACAGCAATTTTTCGAAACTTATGGCATGTTTACTAATTCATAATTGGATTATGAGGGGTTGAATTAAATTGAGGAGCAGTTAGATTGATGAGAATTAGATTCTGTATTCCTATTAAAGTTATTTACTAACTATACGGATTGAGATGAGATAAATTTTTTATTCCTACTGAAGTTTTTTACTAAACCATATGGAATTGGGGTATGAGTGGTACTAACTACTAAAATGTCATCGTTGTTGGGTTAAAGTAGACGGCAAATTTAGAATTTTAAAAATTGTGAGGATATAATGGGTAAAAAGATGAATTCCTAATGGGTTAGTTCTCCAAGAATTAGAATACCATCTCCCACTCAAGAATTGAATTCCTTCAGGAATTCAATTCCTAAATTTGTGTGGGTCCCACTTACTTTTCAATTCCTTGATGTGAAGTAAACGCAGAAATCCTCCATAGATAGAATTCAATTTCTGATGATAATTCCAATTTCTGATTAGTAAACACACCATTACGATGATGTACAAATCATTAGGCCATCTCTAACTTAAATGAGGCTAAACTTAAACTTCTTCTTTTCAAAATACAACTATTCATGTATTGTTTAGACTCAAACAATTTGTTCTTAAAATGATACAAACTCATAATTTGAGTCCGCACCGTTATTGAATTGTTTAAGGGTGGTTGGTTAACCCCTTAATTTTGTTTTTCCTTTGATAATTTTTTATATTATTTTTGTTTAAACATTCGTGATTTAATTTTTTGAACATGTTATTCTAAAAAAATTCAAATTACACTATATAATTTTACTTTAAAATAAAGTTATTTAACAAATGAATGAGTATTTATAGATTTTAGAATGTGTTCAGCACTCGCTATCTTCTCTTTGAAATGAATTACTTGGGCTTCCCCTAGGACTTGAATTGGTGGTATTACCATTCGGTACTTTTGAATTTTGTTGAGATGGTGGTTTGCCCTCTTGGTCATGCAAGCCATGCAAAGTAATAGTCACATCTTGGTTGACTTCTCCTTGATCCAACGGATAGTTCTTTCCTCCAATATTAAATACCGTGGAAAGTTATGAACATGTCACTTAGTTCATGGAAGTGGGCCACGTGGGCTTCCCTTGAAATATCATATTCTACAATTGTTAACTTAGCATTCAAGATTCCTCCATCATGGTATTGCCAAACGACAAGTTAGGTGATGTTGATTGTAGGGGTGCCCAAGGGCACTGAATAAGGGGAGAATAACAGAAGTCTTTTGTATCGATTTCCACATATGGCGCCAAACTGTTGATGTTCAAAAATAGACGGCCAAGATTGAGTCCAACTTAGAGATGATGTGTGATGGATGATGGGTGAAGGTGAGGACCTTCAACATGTGTGTGAAGATTTGGGCAAGCAATAAATATACAGAAGATAAGATATACGTTATTCACCCTTAATGAATGGGCTATGTCCACGAATAAGTATATTCTCATTCTTATAATAATGTGTGTTTACATTTGTACAAAAGTTGTGCCCAAATATAAAGGGAAGAAGGAAGAAGCCCAACCTAGGAATCTCTCCCTAAACGGAGAGTAGTCTCCTTTTATAGGTGAAGATGAGTCTACACATCTTGTAATATTCCAATGTGAGACTCTTTAACTTACTTAGATTTGCTTCTGATTGCTTGATCAGATATGATACAAACATGTTTTGGAGTTAAATCTGATTTAGAATATTTTATATCGATGGCAGTTTTATAATTTATCGGAATTTCAAAGTTTCTTTGTTATGCTATAAATGGACTTTGAATGCGTTTCTAATAAAGTCTATTTTATGCACCTTTATTTATTTATTTTATAATTTGAGTTCATATATTGAGTATAATATCTCCCTATTATTTTCTCACCAAGTATGCGCTTAAATCAACCATCCTTCAGCCCTGAGTTGTAAAAATAATATTCTTCAAGATCATCGTCAATGGATGTAGCAGAGATACAAAATTCCAAAGTGGTTACAAAGTCCTAAGACTATAAAAAATGAAAAGACATAACGTGTTACAGAGACTCATGAGAAGTTAGTTAGGACCATCGACTTACCATTTTAACATCTGCAAGCTTTTTAGCCTCCACATATAACATGTCGAGAAGACATTTTACAAACCTCGTATCGATTGCTGTGTGGCACACTCTCTTCTGAGCTGAAACAATAGCTTCAACATAATCAAACTCATACCCGCACATTGGCAGTTAAACCATTTCAATTTACGAAAGAGGGGTAAAATAATCACACATGACACGTTAAATATTAGAACAATACGGGTCATATGAATGAGTATTTTGATAAATACGACATTGATTATAAAGGAAAAGCAATGAGAAATCGCAAAATCAATGTGCTTAAAAATCTGATGAAACAAGATTTTGTGAAGAAACAAGGTTGGGTTCCTGAGCTACAAATGATGCTGGACAATAATAAGACATCGGTATGATTAGCTCGTTCATGGTGGAAGCCATTTTTGGCTTTAAGCACATGTTTTTAGTCTTATTTTTGTAATCAATCCGACTTCAATAAAATCCCAAAAATGGAAAAGAAACAAACGGAGAATACAAGCACAAAGAAGATTAGACTAAAACCAGCACAGGGTCCTAGTACATAATCAAAACAAAATTCAACACAAAGCCATTGTCACCACCAAAGAGACGGACAGCACCGCTACACATAGAGACCCACCGTTAAGGTTCATACTGCTGTATATGCAATTGTGTGTCTCTTTTCTTTGAAGCTTCAATTGAGAACTGTATAATTTGATCTTCCTCAATATTATGATCTGAGAGTTGATCTCAGGGTTCTTTCTTCTTTTTTATTTCCAAATGATTTGATAGTTGATCTCAACGTCAAGTGATGTTATGACACATTTTTGCAAACGAGGCCGGCCCGGTGCGATATACCTCAAATTCGTAACTTACAAACATACCAGGCAGATCCTTTCGTTGGCCCATGAAAAGTTTTTAAACAAACGCACGCTTGTCAATCAGAACCTTTCGAAGTAGACTACTGCAATTCCTATTCCCTGTGCAATTTTAGAAGGAAATGTTGTCAGATTTCGAAATCATTAGATTGATATAACCCATGATATTCAGGAAAACTGTAGGATTTCAATCTCCTCTTTCTACAGTCCTTGGATTTTTTCAGATTACCATATACTGGATGTCAAAGTCTCTTTGCCTTTATTTATATAGATGATATTTTACTTTAATTTAATATAAAGTATAGAGATAGAGATTCGAACTTGGATGAAAAGTGGAAAACTATCCCCTTAACTAACTTGACTAATCCCATGTCCGCCAAACTTCACTTCTATTAAAATTACGTATCAAGAATTTTTGGCTAAAAACGCTTCCCTCTATATTCAAAATTATATGTTCGATTTCCCCTATCCTAACATCACTTGCAGCGGAAAAAAAAAAAAAAACTATTTTATAAATATTGCTCATTACTGAGTGTGAGTACCTTCTGCTCTAATGATGTTTCTTTCCCAAAAGTTTTTCCCCCTATCTGATTCGGATCAAACAAAAAAAGGATTATTTGAGTTCATATAAACGACAACTGAATGATATTTTTCAACAAAAGAGTACTGCTTAAGAAGGAAATTATGGAGCCTCCCAACGACAGATAAAAACAAAAAGAAGGAAATTTCGGAATTAAAAAACAGGGATTTGAATTTTGTTTAAACGAGATTTGAGGAGGTGATAAATAGCGGTACTTTTTCTTTTTTTTGTGTTGTTAAATCAACTTTAAAATTAATTAAGTACATCTTATTATTTATATTAAAATATTAAATTAATTAAGTACACAATATTTAACTACCAAAAATACATTTGGTACACTGATACACTATCACACAACACCAAACAATTCTTCTTGGCGTTCGGCGTCGCCCCACCAAATACCTCCGTGGACTTTCAGTGGTTCTCTCCAAAGTTTCGATAGAACTGTCGAACATTGATTTATTAATTAGAACCTAGCCAAAGTCAGTAGTGTTTGTTCTTTTTGTTTCCGAAATATGCACGGCAGCACAACCATATTGAATGGATTGTTTTTAAGGACTTTGGAATTTTTCTACCACACCATCTCCATATAAATTGGTTTCTTTGGATTAAGCAGCTTCTAAAAAATTTAAATGATCAAGAAAAACCCTTGCAAGCTTAAGCCTCTTGTTTCTATCCTCTTCTTCTTTCTTTGTTGATGGATTTCCTTGGCCATGACACAATAGAAAACTATTATGGGAGATTCACTATTATACCCAATATAGGGGCCTAAATTTAATTTATGTTTTTTATAAATAAATAAAAAAACCTGTAATAGACCTTAGAAACACACTTAAAGCTCATTTACAACATAACAAATAAGTTTTTTACTTCTTATAAATTGTAAAAATGCCGTCGATTTCTTAAAACAAGCTCAATCCTAAAATCTCATAAAAAAGCTCAAAACCCTCAATAGGGCATCAAAGTAATTTAATAATCAAAATTAAATTCAATAGGGCTAGCTGTCATTTTTTGGAGTTTTTTTGGTTTGTTTATAGAAATTAAATGGTGTATGGTTTATCTATATCATTAATGCTAAGAATAGATATATGATTAATTAAATATCTCAAAAAAAATATCCATGTGTTTGGTGAAGTTCTTTAATCATTGCACTTTATAATTTGTTTGTAAATTTTAGTCACTACTTTGTTTTTTGGTTGTTTGTGGTTGATGATGACCCTGAGAGGGTATTTAGTGATTTCCTGGTTTGTCTGCTTTTGTTTTGAGTATTTGGCACTGGAAGAAGATTGGGCATGTTTGATCTCGGCTTTGTTTGAATTTAATTCTCCATGTACGTAGCTGCATTGATATAATTGGTGAACTGCTTAACCTTTGTTTTAAGAATACAGTTCAATAATTTGGGCACTAATTACACCCCAGGTGTTTGTGAAAAAGCCTGACTGGATGGGAGCTGGGCGCCAGGCTTATAATAAGGGTTGAATTGGAAAGTCGTAAGAAAAAACCTTCGAAACAATCCATAGTTTTGTCGTGAGGCCGTCGATTTTTCAGGCAGTAAGTCCAAGCAGTAACTGTAATTATAGCAGAAGAGGAGACCCATCGAATTGAAATCGCAGATTTGATTTGGTGCAATACAAAATTAAAATGATAATGAGTTCTCGTGAACTTTATGCAATTCGTCTCTTTGGGACAAGGATAGTGATATTTGTGTCTTTTAGCTATGGAACTATTTGTTTTTTTTCATTTCACGTGATGTTCTATTTCCTGATGTCTCTCAGCTAAATCCCAAATCCTTTTTACAACCTGCCAAACAATCCGTCTCCACATTATGCTTCCCATCGCTCTCCCTCCCCCCTTTCACACCAATTAATATTGAATATGATTATGGCCTTCATTTTCAGGCTTCAGGGCCTTATCGGTTTTGTTGTGTGCTACGTATACATATATACAATCATATTGTTGAGACATCCAGACCTCATGCTCCAACATATGGTTCCCAACGAACACTCAATCAACCCCTTCATTGCGACCTTTAGTTATTTTTAAAAATAATAATGTTTTAAAGTAGTTGCATATGACATCAATTGCTAACCCTAGCATTACTGGTAACCATAAGCCCCTCGGCCCATCCTCGTTAAATAACCCTAAGTTGCAATCATGTCATAAGGTTTTTTTTTTGTCCGCATGCACTTCCAATTCAAGCCACTCCATGCAAACCGAGACATGCCGGCCCTAGGGAGGAGTAAGAACCCTAATCTTATATGACGTTAAGAAATTATGTATATGTATACAGTCCACCAGAGGAAAATTTTACTTTACTTAAGCCAAAATAATGGGCTGTAATCAATTATTCTTTTTCCTTTCTTTGGTAACCTAATCGAGCATATGTAACAGATGAGTCTATATCTTTGTTCCAAGGTGGGACAAAGAATCACGTGTGTGTATTCAAGTAAAGAAGAAGAATAGATTAATTTCTCTTTCTTTGACAGGGGCTGCTATAGTCAAACCAGCCAACAACATGTTCTGATATGCCTAGATTTAGTTAGTGTTATGTTATTAACTAAATCAAATACAGTGTCAACATATTCCGCACTTTCTTATAATATATTGTGTTAATGTAATATGAAAATTGCAGCGTTTTGTTTGTTGTTAACAACAATCAACACCTGTTCAGTGGGGGATTAGTGTGGCCTCTCCTTGTTTATTATTCTTCAAATCGTATTAACAAAGATAATGAAATTAATGTTGGTTCCGCAAAATACAAAACCCAGAACTAAGTGACAGAAATCCATGCTGGTATAGGCGTAGCTTTACCGTACAAAATATATTTAATTGAGAAAGCTTTTCTGATTTTTGTTTTTGCCTCTTACTCTATTTCTCTGGTGGCTTTGAACCAAACGTAAAGAAAAATTCTGATCGATGACAATGTTAGTTTTAAGTGGTAAACGACCTAACGGCTATTTCAACGGTAATCGATTATTTGTACCGATTGTCAAATAATCAACTCTGTTTGATGGGCCAAGTTGCTAATCAACTCTGTTTTTCTTCAATATTTTTGAACTTGTATTTAAAAACCACAACCACAAGAGAATGAAAGGCCAAAAATATTACAAAACTATTAACTCAATTAAATGCAAAATAATATGCAGGAAAAATCATAGGGATGGAAGACGGAGAGAAGGGAAGAGAAGAGAGACCAAATATACACACACAAAAAACAACACAATTGTTTATGGTGTTGCTACTCAAAGTCACTCTGACTGACTCACACAATTAAGCAAGAAAATACGTACAGAGTACTATGTAATTAAACCTCTACTAGCTCTAATTAACTAATTAACATTAATTCCAACGGTCAAAACCAACTCAAACCACTCATCGGGGAGTCGGTGCGCCAGGTCCCTTCTGAGCAAAACTGTTCACGAGCGCAAGGGCATTGCTGGTCACCTTCTTCACATTCTCCACTCGCTTGGTGACGTCGGTCTTCAGGGGCCCTTCCGCCACGTCTTCGAAGCCGTCCGTGCAGGTCTCCTCGTCCGTCAGCGCGGCGCTCATCCACGTCTGCACGTTGCTCATCTGGAACAGGAACGACCCGCCGCCGGAGCCTGCGGGGCCGCTCAGCTGGCGCATCTGGGTGAGCGAATCGTGAATCTGGTCCACAGCTTCGTCGAAGTTGGAGAAGCAGTCGTGGAGGGCGGCCGCGGATCGCGGGTCGGCGCCGTAGTCGGCTTGGCGAGAGATGTCGGAGACGTAAGCGGCCATGCGCCTGGCCTTAGCGAGGCTGACGCCGATGGCTACCTTGGCGAGCTGAGCCGGGTTGTTCTGGATGGCGCTGGCGTAGCGGGAGAGAGAGGTGTAGCAGACTTGCGGGTAGAGCGTGGTGCCGCAGCTTGTACGGATGAAATCAGAGTCGTTGGCTGGGGATCCAAGGGTTGGGATTGGATGGAGGGTGAAAAAGAAGAGGAAGATGATGAGCGAGAGTTGGAAGAGGAGGAAGCGGGTCATGCTTTTGATGGCGTTCATGGTTTTTGGGGAACTATTGAAACAGAGCTCTCTGCTTGCTTCTGCCTTTGTTGTGGTGTGTGTACATGTGAGTCGTGGGGGGTCTCTTTAAGTAGTGGTACAATATTCCTAGCGCTAGAGGGACTTATTTATGTACGGTTACGATAGCCCACTCTCCTTTGACCAATTAACGATTGCCATTGATCTCCTTCCCTCTTTTCAATGGATTCCTATTAAAATCTTGAGATTACTTGCCTCAAATAAGGAACGTCATGGATTATTTCCTTTTTTTTTTTGTATGGATGCCTACTAAAACTTGGGAAAATAGACAATATTTACTTACCCGAAATCAAGGAAGTCATGAATCAAGAAACTTAAATAGGAGAATCAAGAATTTGCAATTTGAGGATATTTGATCACGAATTTTAACATACAATTCACATTTTTTTTTATATTCATTAAGTATACGGTGCTGATATGGAAAGTCAATAATTTGAATAATCTCTCAATACCCATTCATCATAAGTAAACATGTTAACAGTATTTAGAGAATTTTTCTCGAAAAAAAGAAGAAAAAAGAAAAAAGAGAATAAGATGATGATAGTATTCGTCATTTTGTAATTTAAAAAAAGAAGAGTATTAATTACAATTCATCATCTCCTATTTTCTCTCTCCTTAACGAAAATACGCAATCCCTGTGTTTTTCTTCCATGATTTCATTCTTAAGCAATACTCTTTAATAGAAAAATATATGATTCAGTTGTCGTTTATATCAAATAATCCTTTTTTTGTTGTTGTTTTATCTGGGAGGAGGGAAAATATTGTTTGGAATTAAATATCATTAGAGCAATAGGTACCAATTCATGAACAGTATTTATAAAATATCATTTTAACGGTCAGCCGCTGCCTATACAACGTCAACGTCATCAACGGCTACGATGCAATGGAAACATCCAACTCCCAATCAAATGATTCAGTGCGACTCGGGTACATAATGATGACCATAATTGTGATTAAATTGGACGGCTGGTGCTCTTGCCATTTTATTCCTGAGGCGGTTGGGTGTGTTAGTTAGGAGGGTGAGACTTTTGCTTTTGTAGTCGCCCCACTAAAACTATTGTCAAGCGTGCAACTTTATAGTGTATACCAGAGTAGAGTGTGGGGTTCAAATTCCAAATACACTATTATTATTTTCACTACGCAACTATAGAATCATTACGTGCCTGTTTGGTATTGTTTATTTGGAATAATAAGTGATTTTTTAAAAATATTGGAAAGCCCAGCCCCGTTTGGTAAACTATCAGAAAATTACTTATTGTTAAAAATTGCTATGAGAGAAAGTTATAAGGGAAAGCAGGTAATGAGGTGCTTTCATTTTTTGATTATGCAGGAATCAATTTCGAAGAGACGTTAGGTTTAATGATTATACGACAATCATTTTCTAATTATGCAAAAATTAGTACCAACAACACTTTTAACAACAAGTTTACCAAACGCCAACTACTTTCTCTGACAATTGATTTTTCTCATAGCAAATCTGACAGCAATTATTTTCACAGCACAGCAAAGCCAAACTGGCCCTACATCACTACAAGTATCAGGGTGTTTCTACAAAACAATCGCGTATTCAGTGTAAACACAAGAAAATACCACTCGTTAAATCATTAAGTGAAGTAACATAATTTTAAAAGTCAAATGTATAAGTAACATAATTTTAAAAGTCAAATGATCGATTAATGAGTTAGAATAATCGAATGAATAAGATATCTTCATGTGTCCATACTCAATACGAGAGTTTACAATACAAATTGAGAGTATGAGAATTTGAGTAGTTTGAATGAACTAATGTGCATGTACCTACGTGCACAGTGCACCATCCACCAAGGAAAGCAAAGCTACGTATGAATTGTTAGTTTTAGGTAAATTGGTTGGTGGAAAGTGTGATGCTAACACATAACAAGTTGAAGGTCAGCTTATACATAGCTTTTTTGATAGTGGTATTATAAGATAGCTAGGGATGTCTACTGCCTCTTGAGTTTTTAAGTTTGATGTTATGTTTGGTAATTAATCACAATTAAGCTCTTGTGATCCCAAAATTAATATGAATTAACTGTTGAAGCTTTTTGGGGAAGATACATATATATATATATATATATATATATAAATAATTGATTCACGGGCTCACCGGCGTAATTGACTCAAAGCAGACGAATAGAATTTAGAAATAATCGCGTATGAGTTCACAGTATTGATGATATAGAAGATGTGGTGGTGGACAGGACAGGACAGGAGGATGAGGGAGAACATCATCAAACCTCATCGTCATGTAAAAGCTTGTAATGAGTTTGTTGTGGGTTTGTCTGCGGGGCCGCCGCAGATTTTCTTCTTGGTTTAAAGTTGAAGCTTTGCAAAAGGGAAACATGGGTCATGATTGAGGAGGATCACAGAGACCGAGGTTGTGTTTTTAACCTTGGTTAGTAAATGTTTTCAGAAGAGATAAACCATGGTTTCAGCTACATGGGGCCATGCATCATTGTCGGATTAAGTCAAGATTATTTGACCTAATTCAGTTGCGTTAAACAAGGGGAGATGTCACCGTAATTAAAGAGCAATTGAATTATAGCTATGTCATTAGCTAGCTCATATGTTAAAGACCTAGATGCTGTATGTGCGTACCTGATTCCATTGCAGCTAGGCCTACAGTTTAATGAATATATAATAATGTACATAATTTGTTTGGTAACAATTTAATTTTCAATTTTCAATTTGTTGATATTTAATTAATGCTTTACGGTTCTAGAGTGCTAACATTTCAAAAAAAGATCAATTTTGTTTACTATTTTAATTCAAAATGTATCATAACAATTATTCTCAACACTTTCTTTTAAATTATCTGACAAAATATTTTCTTTCTAAGGTTTCATAAGGACTTTCATTAACTTGTGAACCACTGAGAACTTTTGGGTCGAAATAAAGAATCGATGGACCTGTTAAAATCTCGTGTTTGCGTATATCTTCTTACCTTTCTCTCAGTTGGGTTGGATTGGGTTGATAAGGAACCAAGTTGTAATTGATTTAATTATGCTTTCCTTAATTAATATGAGAAATAGCTTTTGGGTCAGGTCACTGCCCCACTCACTATCATCCCTTTTACTTTTCTAGTCCAAAGTAAGCAGTAGTTAATTTTATAGTCTAATTGGGTGCTTTTATAATTTAATTTTATACTCATGGTCTTGGGTTTGAGCTCATTTTGTGGGTGTACAGTTTGCTCTCGAAACTCGCGGGCCACAATTTCGGAATTTGGTTATTCGGTTTGGCAGTCGCTGTCTGTTACTCCGTTACTGCTAGAACGGCAGCTTTTGTTTTGAGCTGAAATACATAGAAACAAAATATTTTAATTATTGGCCCCATATGAGGGATTCTTTAATAAATATTTTGTATTAAAAATTAATTATATATTTTTTATTTTAGTAGTTGGATTGTATTTATTAAATATATTAATAAGTATATAACTAATTCTTAACTTCAATACTTATTGAAGAATCATCGCTCCGTAATCTCAGTACGTAATTGTGGTCAAACGATGCCTATTGACAAGTGAAATGACTGTTCTGTTCAAACAAATACCAATTTATTTTTTACTGTGGGCTTACAAGAGTTCGCACTTTTTATGTGAATTTTGTTTGAATGGGTTGGGCTTGGACTGTAGTTCAACTAATAGGTCCGTTTTCTCTGTATTTTGAGACTCATTGAATTTTGGCCTTTTCTTATGTGTTAATTTAGGTGGCCTTTTCATATGAACCCCATAGAGAGAGGCCCATTGCAAGTTGTTGACACAATTTAACTAGGCCGGGTTCAATTGGATCCATTAGCTTCAGTTTTTTGTTTGTTTTTAAGAAGCTTTCCTATTAAGAGAGATAATAATATACTAAACTCAAACACACTATACAAATATTAGGAGTCGAACTCATGATCTTTTCTTAGAAAAAATATTTACTCCAAACCACTACATTAATGAATCCTTTACTTAGCCTCAGTCTTTAGAGAGGCCCATCTCATTTCAAAATTTGTAAGTTGATTTTGGGTTTTAGGGTTTATTTGTTGTACTTTCCGATATAGTGGGAAAAAAGGGTTCTTCGTATTCGTATTCGTATTATTGATTGACAGAAAAGAAGGCAGGCACCAAATTCTATATGCCTTCCTTTCGGTGGATTGTCTATAGCCTTAGATTGGGCAAATGGTTATGATGAATCACATGATGCCCTTGATTCAACCCAACATTAAAATTCTTTGTTAACATAGATTTTCCGAAAGCTTAATCATATCATAACTACTCATCACAAGTCACATGCACAATTATTTGATTAAAATTGATGGAGAATCAATTTACTGATTTGTCTTCCTCATTACTTGGGTAAGCTTTGATTGCTTATTTGTGTTTATAATATGTATCATATGACAACCACAAAAGGCTTTTAAACAACTGCATTTATGGTTTAGCCCAATTCATTAAAGCAAATGTGTTTTTCATTTTATACACGAGTTCGAATTCCTCTTCTTTTAAATTATATTAAAAATATCTCTATACAACTCAGAAAGGTGCTCGATACCTCTTAATTGAGCCGGCCATATATAAGCGCAAACTGCAAGTATGGAATTACGTTATTTTGGATTTTATTTGATACTCTTCTGCTGTAAGACAAGTTTCAGAAAAATATTTTGCAGGCTCACCTCACCTCAGCTTGCCCTTTGAAAAATATTCCATTCAAATTTGGTCTGATTTAAATCCATTTGTGGGAGGACCACAAATATCGTATGTAAATAATCTACGAACGTACGGTGGAACCCATTGGAAAATTTTCATCCGAAGTTTAAACACATTTTTTATGTCGAAAAGCAAATCACAAGAGAGATCATGCCTCAAAACACAGTCAACCTTATGATGTAATCTGACGCTTCAGAATCATTCCCTCCTTCTGCCACTCCCACTCAAATCCACTCAAATCCACAATCCTCCTTCATCACTTTCTTTCTTCTATACTTCTGCTTCCTATCTATCTATCTCTCCATTGGAAATTGGAATGTAAAATGCCCAAAATCACTGTGGGCCCAACACCCCTCACTCCTTCCACGTGTGACCCATCCATCGCACCCTAGACCATACGCAACTCCATCATAATTAATTTCCCAACTTCATCACCGTCGATTCTTTCTCTTTTAAGAAGGTTTACTATGTCAGTTTCTATTACTAAATTAACTATGAAATTATTTACAACACCGCTTCGGTCCAAGCCGGGTCCAATAAGTCAAAGAACCCGAAGTGACCCAGTCCTGCATTGGTATCCGAGCACCTCCCAGTAATATCCATCCACGTGTTCCTATCCCATTCGCCCATGCTCTGGAATCCAATGACGTCTTTTCGTTATAAAGAACCCACGACGGTTGCTCTAAATTGCTCCCACCACCAACAAAAATGGCGCCAAACGTCCTCTGCCTTCCGGGAAATGTTTCCGCATTTCGCGTGACTCTCGCTTTCCTCCTCCTACTTTCCCTTCTTCTGCACCCAATCAGCGCCGGCCACGACTACCATGACGCCCTCCGCAAGAGCATCCTATTCTTCGAAGGCCAACGCTCCGGAAAGCTCCCCCCAGATCAACGATTGAAATGGCGCCGCGACTCCGCATTGCACGACGGATCCACCGCCGGAGTAATTCCCACTCCATACACTCTTCCCCTCCCTAACACTCCTCCCACTTTTCACAACGCCGCGTTTAAATTTGCTTATTTTTTCTTTTGTGACGTTCCGTTTGCTGACTTCAGGTGGACTTAACGGGCGGGTACTACGACGCCGGCGACAACATTAAGTTCGGGTTCCCGATGGCCTTCACGACGACGTTGCTTGCTTGGAGCGTCATAGACTTCGGTCGAACCATGGGCCCGGAGCTGAAGAACACGGTTGGGGCCGTGAAGTGGGGCACCGACTATCTCCTCAAGGCGACGGCGGTGCCCGACGTCGTTTTCGTCCAGGTCGGGGATCCGTACTCTGACCACAACTGCTGGGAGAGGCCCGAGGACATGGACACGTCTCGCGCGGTGTACAAGATCGATAAGAACCATCCGGGATCTGACGTGGCAGGTGAAACGGCCGCAGCACTTGCCGCGGCGTCCATTGTGTTCAGGTCACGTGACCCCGCCTACTCTAGATTGCTCCTCAATCGAGCCGTTAGGGTACGTCGCTGTCACTCACTCTCTGTTTATTCACTAACCTTAGGTAAAAGTAAAACCGTGAAAGTAAATGGACGATATCTGTTTGTAGGTGTTCGAGTTTGCTGACAGGCACCGGGGTGCGTACAGCGCCAGCCTGCGCTCTGCCGTGTGCCCTTTTTACTGCGACGTGAACGGTTTCCAGGTCAGCAACTTTTTTAAAAAATATTTTTTCTATTTCTCCATTTCGGAGTTACTGAAACTGATTTTCAGCCGTTAGATTTGGTTATAGGCCGAAAATCTTGGCCCCTCAGCTAGCAAGCTACGTTAATATAATGATTTAATATTGCAGGACGAGTTGCTTTGGGGAGCGGCGTGGTTGCACAAGGCATCGAGGAGGCGCGTTTACCGAGAATACATAGTGAAGAACGAGGTGGTGTTGAGGGCAGGGGATACTATTAACGAGTTTGGTTGGGATAACAAGCATGCTGGGATTAACATCCTCATTTCCAAGGTACTTATGTTAAGCAAAGCAAATCTTAACATAAATTTCTTAATTAACTTCTTCTTACTGCTTAATCATTATATTAATAACTTATTTAATAAGTATGTTTGTCTCTATCAGTGTTTTTATTCTTTTTGTCTTTATGCTCTTGTATGGAATGTAACAGCCATTTCTTTATTTATGGCCTTAATGCAAACATAGGTGTATGCTCTGCGAATCACGTGCTCTGGAACTATGTCTAAATGTAGAAGAACCCTATTAATAAAGAAAAATAAAAGTTCAGCTATCACATAGAATGAATTTCTGCAAATTATTATCCATTATCTAATATGGGGTATGTGCAACAACATGGTTTTGGTGGTGCAGTGGACCCCATGGCCATACGGTTTTCATCAACTTGAATAAGTTAAAGATGTGCGATCCGTACATCTTAGTTCGTGAAATAAATTAATAATACATGCTTAGGAATAGTTATGTAAAGGTAAAACTTAAAACATGTTTGATAAATATAAAAAACAGTGAAAGGAAAATTTATTGGAAAAGGTTCATGAATCAAGTGGATTATTGCACATGATCGCTGTTAGCTTACAATTAGGCTTTCCCTTCCTTCGGGGGTGGGGAACCAATTTTCTTCTTTTTCTTCATAGTCCAAAATGCCACTGCATTAGCAACGTTTAGATTTTAAACAAGGATGATCCAAAAGGGGCAGAAAGGACTTTAGAGTCAATGGATTTTTGGCATTGTGTTGTCCCTTCAATCAGGAAAAGAGCAGTGAGGAGCCAGGTGGCGTCCAGGTCTGCACCTCCATCTTTAGATCTTGGACACTCGTGGGTCCCTCAATCAGTGAGTCACTGCTGCATGCATGTGCTTAAAGGCTGAGAAGATGGTTCTTCCCATACTCCTTTGAGCCATTATTTCTCTACGAACAACTTTTCTTCAAACCCAGTCAGTCTCACATTTCAAAAAATGTGATCCTTTTCACATGTTTATCTTGTTAACCACTATGCATACCACCTTATGTTTTTCCAGTCTCTCAGTCTCTCAGAGAAGGAAATTAAAATCTACTTTTGGTTTGTGTAAAAATATGTGGCAGGAAGTGCTGATGGGAAAAGCAGATTATTTCCAATCTTTCAAGCAAAATGCAGATGAGTTTATATGTTCCATATTGCCCGGACTTTCTCATCCTCAAGTCCAATATTCTCCAGGTATTTTTCTTCATTAATAAAATCGAGATCACAAGCTTAAGTAATAATTGTTAGAAAAACCCAGCATCCGATTTACTTTACTTGCTAATCGAATTGATCTGGTTTTTGAAAGGTGGGTTGATCTTCAAACCTGGAGGCAGTAACATGCAGCATGTAACCTCACTTTCATTCCTACTTTTGGCTTATTCCAACTATCTAAGCCATGCCAATAAAGTCGTGCCCTGTGGCCAGACTTCAGCCTCCCCTGCTTTCCTCAAACAGTTGGCTAAACGTCAGGTAATTAATCAAAACCACACATATACATATCCATCAGGGACCATCTCTAGATCAGACAAGTTAACGGATAGATTTTGATCTTGTCCTGTCTGACTCTACCTTAACTTTCCGCCATATATTATAATCATGATATATACACCTACATATGTATTTGTACCTACAAGAATTCTATGAAATTGTCCACACATTGAATGACCCTTGATCCAGAGGGCACCCACGTGAACGAGGGTGCTTCTGCAATTATATTCAAGTTTGGGGACAGTATTGTAACTGAAGTTTTGGCTTTTCCTCAATGCAATTTTCAGGTGGACTACATACTTGGTGATAATCCATTGATGATGTCGTACATGGTTGGATACGGTGCACGCTACCCGCAGAGGATACACCACCGGGGCAGCTCACTGCCATCGGTTCACGTCCACCCGGCCCACATTGGTTGCAAAGCCGGCTCTCGATATTTCTTGAGTCCAAATCCGAACCCGAATTTGCTGGTGGGAGCGGTGGTGGGGGGTCCCAATAGCTCAGATGCGTTTCCAGACTCGAGGCCCTTCTTCCAAGAATCAGAGCCCACAACGTACATCAATGCGCCGTTGGTGGGCCTACTTGCATATTTTTCAGCCCACTATTGATTTGAGCAGCAAGCAAATGTAAATGAGAATGTTGTAGTGGTGCGCTAAGGTCACCCACCCCTATCTACCTACCCCATTTAGTCTGAAACATTCTAATTGTTCCCAAGAAATACCCAATCAATGAGGAAACAACAAAGTTGCATTTAAAGTTGTACCCAAGGGGAAAAAAAAAAAGCAGCTTTTTTGTCATGTTGCATTTCAGACTATAAGTTTGTCTAATGGCATGTTTATTAATTTCTAATTAAATTAGAAGTAATTAAATTAATGAAGAGTTAGATTGAGAATAATTAGACTTTGGATTTTTATTGAAGTTGTCAAATAAACAATATGGATTGAGGAGAGTTAGAATCCGAATTCCTATTGAAGATGTTTATTAAATTATATATTATTGGGGGTAGGAGTGGTACTAATTAGTTCTAATTATTAAGATGTCTTTATTGTTGAGTTAAAGTAGATGGCAAATTTGAAAATTTGAAAATTGTGTGAGAATATGAGTAATAAAGATGAATTTCTAATGGGTTAATTATCTAGGAATTAGAATACCACATTCCCATTTACTTTTTAATTCCTTAATATGAAGTAAACATATGAATCCTCTATAGGTGGAATTCAATTTTTGATGAGAATTCTAATTCCTAATTAGTAAACAAACCATAAATTTTGATCACTAAATAATGTGTAAGGTGATATTGTAATATTTTAGTGGTTGAAAGTAAATAAATTTATAATTAATTATACCAATCGGGAAATTGGTTATGATTGTGCAGCAACAACTCACAATTATAATTTTTTTTGATACAAGCGATATTGAAAAAGAAGGATTCCAATACAGGATCTCAAGTAATTGTTCCCCACTCCTAACTTTGGGCTGGGAATGTATAGGCCCATTAGTTGCAAGACCATTGGATCAAACTCCTGAAGCTCAAAAGGCCTATGCAAATTGGATTTATAAATGCGCATAGAGCCTTGAGTGGGCTCCTCATGGGCAGTGGAAACAAATGTTTACATGGCGTATTGGGCCCGTTATGAATGCTTAATTTATTATACTAGACCAACGTTTTGGTACAAGAGCCGAGTTGAGGTGTGTGGTAAACCACCCAATTGTTTTCAACCCCCTCCTCCTTGCTCCTTGCTCCTTGATGATTGGGGTGTACAAGAGATCTGGCATTTTTGGGTCAATCTTACGAGTATTCAGTATCGTTAATAGATTCGAATATTGCATGTCCTTTCGCATCCTCTTATATTGATGTCGTTAATAGTTATATTGCATGTCATGAATGATCATATAAAATACAGAAATAAACTTCTCAGAAAATACGCAAGTATTAATGGTGAAAATACATGAACAGAAGAGAAGTAGATAAGATTTGTGAGGGGATGATTGTGTAGGAAGCACACGCGAAGGCAGGCAGAGGGGAGACTTAGTCCACTGAGTCAAAGTCAAGGTGGCGTATGAGTGAGAGCAAGGGCCCAACGTGAACCAATACCGTTCAACGTTTAACATTTGTCAACAATTAATTGCTGGCTTTTTCAAAGTCTGGCCGGCCTTCATATCTATTTCTCAATTAGGACAACATTATTGTAGGAAGGTAGCTAGAAAAACCACTCTCTTCTCCCAAATACCTTAAGGCATTCTCAATCTCTTGTTCAATATCTGCAGATCATCCTCCTCATCATCATCATCATGTACTCATCATCAAACCCAAATGGTTACAACAAGTACGCATCAGAGCAGCTGCATCATCAGGGTGGGCCGCCCACGGGGATCCCAGTGAGCTCGAGCACAGAGCCCTATTTTAGCACCAGTCATGATCAAGACACCGACACTGACACCCACAGCCACCACCCTTACAGCCACGGCCAAGTCCCTCCTCATCTCCGCCCTAGAGCTCCCGTGCCTTGGTCCTCTGGCCTCTGTGACTGCTTCTCCGATCCCAAAAACTGTAAGCTTAGGCTTAGCAAAGCATCCTTTTTATCTATTTATATGATGAGATGTCTTAGGGGTAATTTACTTTGCTTGATTGTATTGATAATAATAATAATAACTGCAGGTTGCATAACATGTTGGTGTCCATGCATCACTTTTGGCCAAATTGCAGAGATTGTGGACAAGGGTTCTACGTGTAAGTAGATTAATTACCCTTTTAGCTTGTGTTTGTTGATTTGTTTGATTGTTTAATGAATTAATTAATATAATTGTTGGTGTTATGATGAAATGCAATGGCATGGCAGCATGTGGTGCAAGTGGAGCGCTGTACACGCTGATAACGTGCGTGACAGGTTGCCCTTGCTTCTACTCATGCTTCTATCGATCCAAAATGAGACAGCAATACGCCTTGGAGGAGAGCCCTTGTAACGACTGCTTGCTTCACTGCTTCTGCGAGTGCTGCGCCCTCTGCCAAGAGTATCGCCACCTCCAATCCCGCGGTTTCGACATGGCCATCGGTACATACTACTATACTCAATTCTTCTTCTTCTTCTAATCTAATCTATTCAATCCCACAATTAATTATGGTTAAACTCTATATTTAATACTAATCTGATAACTTGAATACGAATCTGAGGGAGGGAACATCACACCAAACAACATGGACAATCATGTGCTTAATTACTAGACTATTAGTCATCTATCTGTTTCATGTTTGCATAAACTTTGTTTTTTTTCTCTTTCTATTCTAATATATATTTTAAAAGGAAAGAAGTAAAAAAGAAGAAAGTTTTTTTCGAAGCAAGTATCCTTTTAAAACCTCTTGAAGCAAATTTCCTCCTCCTTTTTTTCCAATTTTTTTCCTGGTACAAGTATAAATCCTCCCCCAACTCTGCACCCTCGCGCAACCCCGAAGATGGTGTACACCAGAGCGGGAGAAGGCAAACCTTGGGCAAATTTCCTTTTTGTTTTAGCCAGAAGTTCAAATGACCTTTTTCCAATTGAATATATATATATATATATATATATATATATATATATGTGTGTGTGTGTGTGTGGCTTTGTTTTGGTCTTTAAAATGCATTGACTCAATGTTGACGATGTGTGTCATTAATTAATTGAATAGGGTGGCATGGAAATATCGAGGAAAGGAACCGGGAAGTGGCAATGACCCCTGTGCCTCCGGTGGTGGAGCAAGGCATGAGTCGCGATAAATGAAACTTCCTAGAGCATGATTTAAGGAAGAAAAGAAGAAAAAAACGCGAGCCTTTTTTTTTTTTTTTTTTCCATATATATATATTCAGTGGATTAATGTTTATTCGGAGTTAAATGTCATGATTTTATATATAATAAAAGATGCATGAAATGTTGAATGTTTGATGTAATGAATTAGTTTTATTGGTTGAATTTTCTGTCGTGTAAATAAACATAAATAAATAGATTTGGAGTTCAATGTCATGAATTAGTATTCTCAGCAATTACTCCAAATCACTACACTAGTGAGTCATTCGTCGATTTTATGAAATTTTAGTATAAAGTATGCATAGACTTATTGAGGTATCAATATTGGTATAAACTATATATTCTACTAAAATTGGATTTTCATATTTTGATTGGTTGGGAGTTTGATTTTATAGTATTTTTTTTAATTGAATCTAAATGGGGTGTACTTCCTTATTTACATTGTAAACTTAAATAAATGGAAATAAGGCAAGGCAATATAAGCCCAAAAAAAAAAAAAAAAAGAAGAAGAAGAAGAAGAAGCAATGGGCAGTAGGGGTGGGCATCGAAACCGAAGTACCGATCAACTGAACCAAACCGTGTTGACCAAAAGTCAAACCCAATTCAAAAAATCAAATCGAACCGGTTCTAACCGGTTCCCGTTCCCGTTCCAATTCAAAAAATAAAATTTTAGTTAAAATTTGTATAAAAAATAATTTGAAATAATAATAATACAGAATAATAATTCGGTTCAAAATCGAACCGGATCGAAACCAGATCGAAATCGATTTAACTCGAACCGGATGAATTTATTTATTTTCGATTAAAACTGGACCGAACCAAATCGGATAAATAGTACTGAATTCAATTTTAATTTGAGGCAAAAATTGGTCCAAATCAAACCGTATCACCTCCTAATGGGCGGCCCGTGAATGGCCTGGTTTGGACCGACCTGAAAAGTCCACTTAAGCCAGACTCTACAAACGAATTCGAACCGATCCCTTTCAAACCTCAGCTTGACCCAAAGAGAGAAAAAGCCCGACAAAATCTGATCCGAATCCAAAAATTTAGATCCGGCCCGACCGGATGACGAACCCTATGTACTATGTTATCCAGTGTTCCCATGTCTTTTTTATTTGTGTGGTTGGACAGTTAGTTTGTATATCTACGTGGAAAATTGGAAGCTTGGGTGGGATGAAATCCATAAAGTGGGATCCACGCATTCTGGACTTTAATCCAGTCAGTCAACATTGACAAAACTTTTCAAACATTATTTATTTCAGAGGGCCCCTATCGACCCTATCATCATTCTTATTTTTTTCCCTTTCTTTTCCCCGCAATTACCGTGTTTTTCCTGGAAAAGGTTCAATCCTATTCCAGATGACTGCCCAGTTACTTATTAATTTTGTACAACCAATTAAAGTTGTAATAGTAGAACAGAATTTACACGAATGATACATATAAACAAACATTATAGTTGGCAGATATTGAGTAGGCTAATTTCGCATTTTGCACTCGAGTTTAATCTCTCTTTCTGTATATTAGAGTAATTAAAATATCACTTTGTAAAAAACAAACATCACAATTATTTTAGATGCTTTGTTGCAACTTCCAACATTGAAAACGCCATTCACCCTTTCAGCTCAGCTTCAGCACAAATTATATTTTGGTATTATCTCTTACCCAATGTGCCAAAGAAAATGTTATTATTATTATTTTTATTTTTATTTTTATGGTGAAATGTTTTTTTCTTTTTCCTTCCGAGAAGAGAAAATTACAGCATGGTGATGAGAGTCATACAGAAATTCTCTCTAAACGACAGAAAACAAAAGAAATTCTTTGCGCCATTACGGCAAGGCCGTTTGTTTTGGTCTTTAGCTTTCAAGTAATCGAAGTATGGAAAAGTAGTCTCCTCTTCGCCTAGTCCAACGACCCCGTCCATACGCAACAAACAATGCATCAAAAGAAAACACAAACAAAATTAATATATCAAAATCTCCCCAAACCCAAAGAGAACATTGCAAATCGAGACCCCTCTGTCTGCTCCCTCTCTCTTCACTTTCTCTCTATTATATCCTTTTCTTTCTTCTCAGAAACCTTTTTCCAAACATATGGACTGCATAAGCAGTGCCATCCACTGACTCAAAGCAAGCAAGACAGAGGCTTTTTTGACTGATATGAGAGAGTGAATCATCGACACAGACAAATGGAGGGAGCAGAGTTGGAGCTAGAGAGGCGAAGCAAGTTCCTCAGCAGTTTAATACAGAAGAAGAAGTCTGTAGAGCAACAAGACCACCATGACCTCCTCAATGTCCGAGTTAGGGCCTCTGACATGCCCACCCCTTTGCAAAACCGCGCCTTTCGCTCTGCGAGGGACCACCTGGACTCCATGCCGGGGAAACTCGACAGCAAACGACTCGCTCTTGCCCTTAAGAAGGTCACATCTTTGCCTCGATCAGATTATACTTTGTCTTTGTCTTTCTGGGTTTTGATCTTTTTTGTTTGTAACTTTGTAGTGTGTGTGTCAGAGTTAAAAACTCGAACTTGGTCATGCTTACATTGTTAATTGAAGTATTTTGAGTAATGGGTATAGATCAAATGAGGTAAACTACAAATGGTCCAGTTTCGGTTTGATACATGCACGAACACAAGCACATAACCATAAATATATGTATATGGAGGATTTTCAATCTCAATGTTTGCAGCATAGGTTCTGATATATTTTTGGCTATGTTTTCTTTTATTAATCCATCTGGGTTTTTTAATGATAAAAAATCAAAGGGATTTATCTTTATTCAGGATTTTGAGTGTTTATAAGAAAAAGATAAAAAAAGAGAAATGAAAGGACTTGGTCCACAGCTTACTATGGGTTATCAAATAAGCAGGCATTTTCTGTCTCTGAGACTTGAATTGAGCTTTGTAAGTCTCAAGCAGATTAGGTTATGCCTGATTGACACTTCAGTTCTCATTCTCTGTTCTTCTACCAGAAAAATTTCTTGAATAAAATTGAATTCCTCTCTCTCAGACTCGCACAAACATCAGTTTATGACAAACTTCTTGATAAATTGTAGCTTCACATCGTTTTCTGGCTTTGAAATTGATAACTGAATATGCTCACGTTGTGCAAGCAAGCATTGCAGTGTAAATGCAATTTTTAGCTGCCTTGTTCGTCAAAGATATCAAATTCACAAAGACTAATGCTCTGACATATATTTACTACATTTCTCACGAGTAACTCTTCTTCTTTAACCGTGCTCTGACATATAGAGAGTTCACAATGTATCTTTATTACTTGACAGGAATTTGACTCGTCATATGGTCCAGCTTGGCACTGCATTGTGGGAACTAGCTTTGGTTCGTATGTCACACATTCCACTGGAGGGTTCTTGTATTTTTCGATCGACAAGGTTTACATTCTTCTTTTCAAAACAGCAGTTGAGCCTTTGGACCATTGAAAATTTCCACCCATTTTAGTTCTATGCTTGTCGGCGTGACGTTTTTATAATTGTGCACTGTCAGTTTATATGTAAAATTATGGACTTCAAAATAATTATGAACATCAGTGTACCCTCTTGTAGTTTTTCATGCTGCGCTCATGAGCTTTATATTCAAAGCAGAAATGAGTGATATTTTCTTCTAATGAGTTGCAAAGACTCGTTTTCCGTCAAGTTAAATATTTGTTGCAGCGAAACGTTTGTGAAGCCATGCCATGGTATCTGACGTATCCATATCTTAGAATGCTGTTAAAATTTTGATTAAATGTAACATAGCATTTGACAGTGCAGTGTTATTTGCGTGTAAAGAAAGAAAAGTTTGAGATATTTTCTTTCTACCGACTTACAACTTGCACAAACTCTTCTTTATCAGTCCCAATCACGAAACCAGAGTTTGTAATCTCCTTCTCTCTCTCAGCCCAGTACAAACTTTGAAATCTCCTTTCGATTCATTTCTCGAAGAAAAAAAAAAACTGCTGCGACAGCTGAAACCCGAAACCATGGAGATTTCACAGTTTATGGGGCAGCAAGAACATGAAGCTATTGGAAACTCCCAGGACAAAAAAGCAGGGCCACCACACATGGCTTTGTCCCTTATTTCAGCTTACCTTCCTCTGTTCGAGCTTCTTGCCATGAGCGGAGTTTGCACGTCACTGAGAGACGCAGTAAACAAGGATGTATTGTCATGGCTAGATATCGTGGTCAAATCGCCATTGAACTTGAGGCTGTCCGATGAGATTTTGATGAAAATCACATCCAAGGCGAATGGCAGGTTGACAACTTTGGCTCTAATGGATTGTGCGAAGATAACAGATGATGGGCTTCAAAGGGTTGTAGAGCGAAATCCTCTTATCAACAAGGTATGGATGTTGATTAATTATTTCTCATGTAATTAATTATTAGATGTGGATAAGATACGATTGTTAGGAATTACTTTATGATTTAAAAGAGAGAAAATTAAAAATTTATTTATTTATTTGTCCCCTATTTTGTGTTTGCTTTTGATTCAGCTCTACCTACCGGGATGCACTGGCTTAACACCTGAGGGAGTCATAGGAGCTGTGAAGACATTGTCTGAACATCATCACGGTTTAAAGAGCCTAATGATCAACGGCATCTACAACATAAACAAAGAACACCTCGAAACACTTCGGCCTTATCTTGAGAAGAACCTGTCACAGCAAGAGCAGTCAGGATCATGGCCTCTCCTATTCCACGAGCAAGGGGACGTGCCAACATTCAGACATGACAAAGGTTACGCTACAATCGATGTCGAAGTTTGCCCGAAATGCGACGAGGTTAGGATGGTTTTCGACTGTCCAAGAAGGACCTGCAAAAGAAAGATAGGAAGGTCAATGAGCGATTGCAGGGGATGCAACTTTTGCATTCCAAGGTGCCAAGAATGCGGTGGATGCGTGGACGACTCTGAAGAAGTAGAAGAGGCTGTGTGTGCAGATATCTTGTGTTCAGATTGCTGGCTTCAGCTCCCCAAATGTGACTTCTGCAACAAGCCATATTGTAAGCAACACGCCCACAACGGGTCCTGTCCTCCCGGTTCAACAGGTTTCGTCTGTGATGTTTGTTGGGCAAATTTTAATATTCAGAGGACGAGGTCTTGAGCTTGACTGATGATGAGGATCCAATTGTTTTATTTAGATACAAGTTGATAGTAGGACATCTTCACACGAGGAATGGTTTAAACGTGCAAAGCAAGCATGCTATGCGAAGTTCATTATGGATTTGCACTATATAACTGAATAATTTGATTGTGCACTGTTAATTGAACAATTGGATGATTTATTTTCCTCATTGAAGCTAAAACTCACAAAACCTGCGAAATAACAGCCAGGATAGAAAGATTAACAGGCAGATTTACATGAAGATACGGTTGACTTGTCCACAGGTATAATACATCTCTTCAATTCATCACCGACGAATTGAAGTCAAGCATAAAGAATTTTTACCTTTGATGGAAAATCACGCAAATGAGGTAGTTACAGAAAATAATCCTAAATGATCCCCTCTGATTTGTTTCTACAAATTCCAATGGACAACTCACTTTCAACCACTTTGCTGGCTATATATGTTCAATCAAGCTTGCCACCCCCTAATTCCTCTTGGGAGGGTACAAAATTGGGTACTGCTGCAAGTTTCCCAACAGGTGCCAAGCTGAATCTCTGAAAAATATTTCAGTTCTATCAAAAGAGTTGCAGAAAATACAAATTCATGTTGTTCTACAAGAAAACTGCACTCAAAACTAAGAGACCAATGATCACAGAGCTTGTGAAGGAACCGCCACTGTAGAAAAATAGTGAAAGGCCCCCAGAAGTTGTGGAATTTGAAGATGGAGCCAGTGATGTGCCATTGATGAAACTGCTGTTTCTTCCACCACTACATTCACAAAAAAGGAAAAAGGATGCAAAAGGTTGGTTAGATCATTTCTCGCAGTCCCATGAGTGTTAAATATGATCATAATAACATACGAAAGCTTTAACTTGTACCTTCCTGGAAATATACAAGTGCCATGACCTGCAAGATTTGGCAATGAAATATATCAGTAACAAAGCAAGAATTTCACCAACAAAAATGCAGAATATAACACGGGTGGTGCAAAAATTAATCATATGTGAAAGCCCATGCCATAAAATAGAAAATGATCACATGTGAACCCTACGATGTTCTTTTATATTATGTTTTTTATGTGGTTTGTCACTTTTCTACTTGATCTCTTCACTACCTAAGTTTTAGATGATCTATGCTCATAAACTGTTCTGCTTTATATGATATTATAATAGAAATAAACATGTCATGATGCCTTACTTGGGTCTGTGGTAGTAACCGTAGCCACCCCTTTGAAATCACAAGTCCCAGGAGACTTAGCCATCCGCTGAAAATAGGCATTGACAGCATATGTTGCGTGTGTAAGCACATTATCTGGCTCATAACATGGTTGCCCCTGCAGCAAAGGTGAGCAATCAACTTTCCCCGGTCCACAAGCCCAGTCCAAGGCTGCCTGTAGCATCTTTTGGTCAGCACCCTCCTTCGCAACACAAAAGGTTTGATTTGTCGTGTCATTTGCCAACACAGTTCCAGCACCTGTTAAGTGCAAGGTATAAACTGGCACTCCATTTGCATTAAAAAGTCCCCAATTCTTTTCAGAGACTGATCCAGGTCTCAAATCCTCATTGTAGAGTTCATAAATGTAAGTACTAACAGCAATCCCAGGATGCTTAGGAGTCCCTGTGTTGTTAAGCACATGCTTAATTAAGTTACTATTGTAAGTGTTGGCATTATCAAGTGTGGCATCTGGCTCTGATGAGTCACCCTTGGAGGGCCAACCTGACTCGGTCACTACAATGGGGAGTTTAGTGAAGTTTAGATAGGACATTGCAAAATACGCTGCATCAACAATTGCATCGAAGACATTAGTATAATGCAGTAGTGTATTAGCATCCACAGCTTCCTTGTTTGGAGGGAGAGGGCGGAAAAGTGCATAGTCCAAGGGGATTACACTGTTTGATTGCATGTAATCATAATACGGGTAGACATTGAGCATGAGATATGAATCTGTAGACTGCAAAAATTTGAGCAGGGGAACCATGACAGGGTCCCATGAGCGATTGAAGAAGGCTTGGGACGGTGGAAAGGAGTCAAGAATAATGGCTGAAGAGTGTGGAGTAGAGACTTTAATTTGGCGGTCAAGGTTAGACGCGACAAGTGCAGAGTGAATGAATTTTAGGGCAGAAACTAGGACTGGAGCAGCATTTGGGAGGGCACTTAGGACTTCAGATCCAACAGCTATAGAAGTGATGTTGGTGGCAGGGACATGGGCTATCACATTGCGGGCAATCCAGTTGGCAGCAGTGGCATTGGACTGACCAATCCCAAGGAGCTGATCATTGGGAACAGAAACAGTCACTTGGATGCCTGTGTTTGCAAGAGCGAGGAGCATGGCTCTGTCTGCATCATAGAGCCTGATATGTCGAATATTTTGAGCTTTAAGAAGTGCCACCACCTGAGTTGGGCTTGGCATGTCAGAGAGGTCTGTACCAAGGTTTACACCGATGAAGGCATCTGCAAAAGATTAACAAAGAGCGCAAGATTAGACAAGAAATGTGTCCCTGCAATCAGAATCTCTTCCATCTTCAAAGACACTTGATCATGCATATAGAATAGACAGTATAACTCATAAATCTGACATGTACAATAAATATGTTACGATTTTATGGATGCCCAGAATAACCATATTGACATTGTCAGTTTAATTGACTTTTAAGGAACAACTGTAATTAGTATGTACTACTTAGCTCATGATCATCATTAAGCAATCTGAGTCTGAGGAATTCAAGTTTGGAATCATCAAAATGCAGGAAGCAATCCTCTGATCTCCGGTCTAGGACAGATATTACCTCTCTTATCATTGGGTAAGTTCCACGGATTACAATATATAAGATATAGCAGTGGCACTAATTAGTTGAGTTAAAGTAGACAGCCTTTGATTATATCACAGAGAGCGCAAGGGGTATTATTTAAATTCAGACATAAATTTGTCATATTTTGCAGTGAGTCTGGCAGAGAACAATAATTCACATATCTTACTAGCTGGGCATCGATTCCACTATATTCTCTTTCTTAATAGACATGCATAATGAGACAATCAACCAGCTGTGATTAGTATTCAATACAAGTGGTAAGGGAGAAACAATAATTCATAGAAAACTGACAGTTTACCTCTCCCAGAATAGAAAGATTTATGTCAAAGTTTGGAGAAAATCTAGAATCGTAATGCCTATAAAGCACCTATGAACTTACATAACAAGTTGGATCTCTCCATCAATAAAAAGGTGACACCTCATTTCCACTAATGACAAGCTTCAAGGTCATTTTCCAGATTGTTGCTCTCTCTCTCTCTCTCTCTCTCTCTCTCTCTCTCTCTCTCTTTTGATTTTTTTAAGAGGGAGGGGAGGGGAGAGAAAGAGTCCTAAAATCTTATATCAACAACAGAATCACAGATAAAAATGAATAAACATTTGGAAAATTGAAACCATGCTAATTAATGGTACTGGCATCTGGTACATAAGGGAAACATCAGGCAATTACATAGATCAATGAACAGTGAAGGCCTTCAAATCAATATAATCTAGAAGTTTTTTCCCTTTTCTCTTCACGCTTAAAAAGATACATTTGAGAATGCTCTGCAGAAAAAGCTCCATAAACAGAACAGCTGAGAGAGGTGATGGGCTAATGCATAAAATATATTGGACCAACTATGGGGCATGTTATCTTCTTGACTAATATGACAACAATGCCCAATGAAATAGTAGAGTTCCAGAACCCAAGTGTTCATTTAACACTATCTTTTGGATTCTCCAATAAGGGTATTTTGGTCCCAAATTTTTTTGTACATTTATCTGCAAATGTAGTTCAGGTTTAAAGGACCGCCAAATGAGCTGGACCAGCTGGGACGCAATAGTTTTGATTGAAAAGCTGACGCCAGATCAGAAACTTTCAACAGGGGGAAGATTTCTCGCGGAGACTACCCCTGCTTTGGCCAGAGAAGGAAATTTAACCAATCAGCTAAATGCACTCTCTCTCTCTCTCACCCCCTTTTCCAAGTCCGCATTTTTCAGGAAGAACATGTCTTGGTGCAGCAATATTGAAATTTTAAAGACCAAATTAAAGGATTTGTTTGCTCAAAATCTGAAATACGATGAAACAGAGTAAATAACATAACTCCACCTGAACGACTACCAAAGTCAAACAGTGAAGACCACTCTAAACTATAGCCGTTTAATTTTTGTTCAAAGCTCAACCGCTGACCAAAACAGTGGCAAATAATGTTGTCTAAACTGAAAAGTAATGAAGGAGGGCATTAAACAGAGATTGAACCATCATTATGCGGACCTATTATATAAAAATCAGTCACAATAAACTCAACGACGCAGCAGATTTATAAGGGAAAAACTGCTTTTCAGTTTGAACAAACTTAAAAGAGACCCAGAAGAAAAGGCAAGCAAACCCGCATAGGAAACACATCAAGTTCAAGACACAAAAAGATGGAACTTGAAGAATAAAAGAAGGGTCTTTGGCACATAAACACAATGCGGGAATCCGAAGCGGGAAAAAGTAATCAGAAGGAGACCCATTAGATTATAATCATAACTAACCATTAGACTATAATCATAACTAACTATTAGATTATTGAGAAAATGAAGCTTAAAGTTGCTCAAAACAAACAAGGCATAAAAAGAAAAACACATAAAAGCATACCATGGACAGCAAGTGAAGCTCACCTTCATCAGCGGAAACTGCTGAGACGGCCAAAAGGAAAAACAGTAGCAGAGCAGCCATAGATTCCTTCCTCACAGCCAACACTCTGCCTTCTTCCAAAGCCATAGAAACGAAGAAACCCACAAGAGCAATCTCAAAAGAAAACCCTTAAAGAAAGACTAAACAAAACCCAACGAAACGAAAAGGGCAAGAATAAAAGGAAACAAGTAGGGAGGGAGAATAGAGAGAAAAAGGGAAAAGGGAGCTCCTTTTGAGGTTTGTGGAAGAGTGTAGTGTGAACTGGTGAGACAAAGGAGAGAGAGAGGGTTAAGTTTGTAAATAAAGAGGTGGGTTTATGGAGCAGAAGCAGATGATCACAGAGTGTGTCAGAGATCGGACGGCTAAGATTTACATGCAGTTGCATAGTAACTAGTAAGCAGTACCACAGATCAGATCAATGGGTTGGGCCTCTTATCGGAGGGCTTACGTTTGGCCTCACTTCACAATCCACGAGGGACACCACTTATATTGACGTGGCTTGGCAGCTGGATTCAACGGTCATATTCTGGACAAGGTGCAGTTCTTTTATTTTTATATTTGTCTTTGTGTATATATATATAGCTTCTATTGAGGGGTTCTTCAAATAAGTTTATTTGAGAGACACCTCTTGTAGGCCTCACTCCAGATTGTATTTCATTAATTCAAACCTTCTATTTTGTAGATACTCATTCAAAGATCATCTCTACAAAAAATCACTTGAATCCGATATCATTTGACCACTCAATTAAGTTATTGAAATTTTATCATTTTCTTGAAGCATCGTGTTCATTGATTTTGTAAGACACAATTGAATGTAGAAACAGTTTTCGATTTGTCTAATTTTTTGTAAGGATGATCTATGAATGAAGACTTAAAAAATAGATAGTTTGGATCATTGGGAAAAAAATTATAGGATACCCTAAAAAACGTCCCTCAAATAAAATTATTTTAAAAATCCTCAATAGAAGAGGACTATATATATATATTCAAAAAATGGGTAGGCCCACGAGGCACGATGGACATTTGATTGTCACTCTTTTACTATAGCAAGAGGTTTTCGTTTCACTAAAAGTTACTCTATTCTTTTAAAAATTTATCTAATTTTATTAACAAAAAATCAACCAAATTTGTTTTATAATCATGTTATTAATGAATGTAATAATCAATTATTTTTCGAATGTAACTAAACAAGCGTCACATTGAACATATTTATTTTCCGGCTTATTAAGAATTACAAGTACTCAAACAAACCTAACGTGGATATTTTATAATCTATATCTATATTAAAGATATTTTATAATTATAATATTTTCAAATAAATTAGTTTTAATATTTTTATTTTAAAAACTATCTCAATTTATCATGCTAAAAATAAAGAATTAATTATTATTATTTTTATTTTATTTGAGGACATTTTCTATTGAAAGAGGCGATAACATATTAAACTTACACATACAACACGGATGCTAGGATTCGAACCCAAGACCTTACCTAAGGAGTAAATATTCCAAATCACTACACTAGTGGGTCATTTGCATTATTATTATTATTTTGGTAATTTACATTAGTTGGTTTATTTATAAAGCATAAATAAAGGTAATTAAGTCAGCACGCACTTGTCAAATACTGACCGGACCGTATCCGTATCCGTATGTGATTCGGGTCCCGGAGCCACCACAGTCAACTACCCAAGTATAAGTATTGGCCCAATACAAAGTGAAGCGCCTCTGGCTGCCTGAAAAAAAAAAAAACGCAACTCATTCTAGTTCCTGTTCACTTTGCCTCTTACTCTTTGTTGGCTTTATAGTCTTTCCTTGGGTTGGATTGGCTTGGCTTTGTGGGTTCTCCGATTGGAGATGAAGTGAGAAAAATGGATCAAAACCAGAGATCATCATCGTCCTCAGCATCAGCTTCCCGAGCTTACCAGTTCCACCCCGCTCGTGCTGCAATTGTCAATCTATTCGACCTCTACTTAGGAGTGCGTATCAGTTTTCCTTCTGTCTTTCCTTTTCGTTAAGTTTTTCTAATGCGATTTCATCTGAAAATTTTCATTTTTTTTCTTTCTTGGCAGAGAAGTAGTCGCCAAAAGCCTGAGGATTCAGTTCGAGAACCTCCGTAAGTATTATATATCCATGGATAAATTTAGGGTATGTTAGCTATCAATTCATTCGAAAGCGTGTCTATCTATTAGCTGAAAGCTCTGTCTTTTGGGTATTGGCTGCGCAATTCGTTTGAATTATATGAATTGAAATTAAATTGCTGTTCTTTTTGTTTTTTGTTTTCCTCTCACATTGCACCAACTACCATCATGTAGTAGACATAATACTTTTGGGTGCTGAGTGCACAAACCTTACAGTTGATTTGATAACAATCATACGGTTATTTCGAAGTTGGAAATAAACCATTTGTTTGAACAAGTTTTTTGTTGTCGATTCTTCAGGAACAAGTCACAGAAGCGTGTAGTTGCTCTTAATAGGGAGCTTCCTCCTCGAAATGAGCAGTTCCTTCTAGATTTTGAGCAACTGCAGAGCCAGTTTCCTGTAAGTTTCAGAATTTGATGCACCTTTAAGTATCATATGTCTCACCTTTTTGTTTAAAGCCGTTCCTCTGCCTTATTCAACCATTTCTATGACCTTATTATCATTGTTATTAGTATTTTTATTTCTTTAAGTTAGTTGGTCTGATGTTGTTCCATGTATTTCAGGACCAAGATCAACTGCGTGTTGTGACAGAGTCTGTTCTTATATCTCTAGTTGTGCAGTGTAGTAATCATGCGCCGCGGGCAGAATTTCTTCTTTTTGCTTTAAGGAGCTTGTGCACTATAGGTCACATTAACTGGGATAGCTTTTTGCCCTCCCTTTTTTCTTCAGTCTCCACTGCAGAAATGTCCGTGGGTCAAGGGAGTCAAGCAATGCCTGCTGTTTCATCACAGTCCGGTATGCTTCAATCTTCAAATAACATTCCTCATTCGTCTAATTTTCAATCTTCAAATCCTGCCTCTCCATTACCTGCAGTACATGGTATTGGTTCCCCCGGCCAGTCTGCTATTGAGCCATCATCTTGTGTAACTATGTCACCAGTTAAATCATCTGATATGCCCTGCAATGGACAGCAGGCGACGGCAAGAGTCAATTCATCTATAAGAGATAATGCTATAAGCAGTCTACGTCAGCTGTGTTGCAAGATTATTTTAACTGGACTTGAATTTAATTTAAAACCAGTAACTCATGCTGACATCTTTTCCCATATGCTGAATTGGCTGGTTAATTGGGATCAAAAACAACTGGGGGTTGATGAATCAGATGGTGTAAAATCCTGGAGACCTGGCAAGGCTCTAATTGAATGGCTACATAGCTGTTTGGATGTGATATGGCTTTTGGTTGATGAGGATAAATGCCGAGTGCCCTTCTATGAATTACTGCGCAGTGGCTTGCAATTTATGGAGAATATACCTGATGATGAAGCCTTGTTTACCCTAATCTTGGAGATCCATAGGAGGCGAGATATGATGGCTATGCACATGAAAATGCTAGATCAACACCTACACTGCCCTACATTTGGGACTCATAGGATTTTCTCACAGACAACTCCTAGTGTTTCAGGCGAAGCAGTAGCGAGCTTGCGGTATTCACCAATTACATATCCAAGTGTTCTTGGAGAACCATTGCACGGAGAGGTGATGAGTTAATCCAAAAATTCATTATTTGTGCGGGGAATATGAGTATATACCATGTTTACAGAATAGTTTAGTATCATTGGATGATAAGATGATGATAATGTACTAGTAAATCTGTAAAAAGAGATAATAATCTTGACCAAACATGATTACTATATATATGCTACTTATTTTGAGCTCATTTGAGCTCATTTTTAGGGCACTCAAAAACTTCTATAATGTGTAATTGCTTTCCCTTTGCTGGTGTAGGATCTTGCAACTTCAATCCCAAAAGGAAGTTTGGATTGGGAGAGAGCGTTGCGTTGTATAAGGCATGCTCTTTGCACTACTCCATCTCCTGACTGGTGGAAACGCGTGCTGCTTGTAGCCCCTTGCTATAGGTCTCCTTCTCAAGGGCCTACTCCTGGTGCTGTTTTCACTTCTGAAATGATTTGTGAGGGAACAATTGATAGGATTGTTGAGCTATTGAAATTGACGAATTCAGGTAATATTTCATTGTTAATTAGTAAGATTACCTGTTGATTAGCTTTATTGTTCTTTTATGAAGCACTGTAGACCTTTTTGCTTAGGACATTTAATAGTACTATTCTATCAAAATTTATTTTTCAATCCTAGTTGTTTTAGAGCTATTCTACTTTTTTACTTTTTGGTTGTGGCTACTTGTATAATGATTATTTTAGTCAGCTAATTACTTATATTTTGTTCCTTGCAGATATTAATTGCTGGCAAGAGTGGCTTGTCTTTTCAGATATATTCTTTTTTCTTATAAAAAGTGGATGTGTTGATTTTGTTGATTTTGTGGACAAGCTAGTTTCACGCCTTACAGAGGGTGATCAACATATTCTTAGGACAAATCATGTCACTTGGCTTCTTGCTCAAATTATTCGGGTTGAGCTTGTGATGAGTGCTCTAAATGCAGATGCTAGAAAGGTTGTCTTAGAAAAGTAAAATTCACTGTCTTTCTACTGAAGTCACTTCATTTTGTCTTGCTTTTTGCCACTTTCTTTGTCTACCTAACATTAGAAATTTATAATTTATGTTTTCCAAAGTATTTATATTAGCTGCACTAACTAAATATGGGCATTATTCTACATTGTTCCCGAAGAATGATATCTGTCATTTTCATTTGTTTCCTAAGTAATTATTTCATACTGCCTGATGACATCATATTTATAATCTGAAGCTTTGTTGCATGTAGGTGGAGACGACCCGAAAGATCCTATCGTTTCATAAAGAAGATAGAAGCTCAGATCCGAATAGTCCTCAGAGTATCCTGCTCGACTTCATAAGCAGTTGCCAGAATTTACGTATTTGGTCGTTGAACACGACAACTAGAGAATATCTGAATAACGAGCAGCTTCAGAAAGGAAAGCAAATAGATGAATGGTGGAGGCAAGCAAGCAAAGGCATATTCCACTTTAAAACTATTGCAAATTGACTATTGCTGGCAATAAAAAAAATTAGTATTCTAAAATGTCCTGTGTATACCATATTCTAATTCTGATACCTGTGGTAGAAAATTTAGTAAATTCTATCAAAGTGACATTTTCCTGGAAATCTTGTGAACATGCGTCTGTTGGTTTCTATTTCAGGGGATCGAATGATGGATTATATGAATATGGATGATAGGTCAATTGGGATGTTTTGGGTTGTGTCTTACACCATGGCGCAGCCAGCTTGTGAAACTGTGATCAATTGGTTGTCAGCTGCTGGAGTTGCCGAGTCATTACCAGGAACAAACCTACAGTCCAATGAGAGGTTAATGGTTATGCGGGAAGTAAATCCATTGCCAATGTCATTGTTATCTGGCTTTTCAATAAACCTATGTTTGAAGCTGGCGTATCAAATGGAAGAATCTTTATTTTCTGGCCAGGTACTCTTTTTTAATTTCTTTCTTATTGCCATTTTCAGCTTCAGGTTAGGCCTTAATGATGTTTATTGATAATTGAAAACTGTTTTTTTGTTTTTTTGTTTTTTTTAATTGATGTATGCATGCCATAGGATGGCCAGAGGCTGCAGGCTGTAAGAACATGGATTACATGCACATAGCATAATGAAGGGGACAGGGGAAAGGAAAAATAAGATAGTTGCCTATATTTTAGTATGCAGATAAAAGTAGTAGTGCTTAATTTAAGGAAAGAAAAGAAGCGACTTGACTGGGTTCTTGAGGGCATGAAAGATTTCATGTTTGTATTGCCTAATGCGTCTTTCAAACATGTAAACTAGTCAAAGAAGAAAAACAAAGAATGGTTGACCCCTTCTCTCTCTCTCTCTCTCTCTCTCTCTCTCTCTCTCTCTCTCACACACAGAAACACACATCTTGCACTTTATGGAGTGTTTCATGTTTGAGATTTCTGTTTGATAATTTGAACTAGTTGCTACTTCAAGCTATCCTTTCTTACTGTGAATCTGATAATATATTATGGCTTCTTAGTAGAAAATCTTTTTTCATATATCAGCTGACCTATTACTTACTCTTTTTGAACTGTCTTTTGTTTCGTATTCTTATATTTCAAATGCAGGTTGTACCTAGTATTGCAATGGCTGAAACATATACTAGGCTGCTACTCATTGCACCTCATTCATTATTTCGTTCTCATTTCAGTGTAATTTTCTTTAACTCTAAGGTTTCCGTTCCTTCTCTGATTATTCTCGTTTCTCAGTTTTCTTGTAAAGAAGTTTTCATTTTAATAATGTATTCCCCCCAAGGGCACCTCACTTGAGTTTTTAAAGATCAAAGGTTGACTGTAGGCTGCACTATGAGGGTAGCCCTTCCCATATTTATAGGCCATCTCAACTTTGATGCTCGCAAAACTCCTTGAAACTTTACTAGTAGGCTTGTTGGCGCCTTAAAAAATTAGCATGATACTGAATAAAGCTGAAATCATATGAAAGATATAAAGCAAAAGTCCATGTTGATTATTTCCTTCTCTTGTGGGACTACACAGGGTCGGTCTTCCTGTATATCTTGGACTTTTGCTAGGTGTGGTTCTTCTTTACCATTGGGCATTGGCGTCTGTAACTATTTTGTTGATTTGGCTATTACACACAAATCTTTGCAGTCTTAACTTGTAGTTTGGACACTTTTGTCTATACTTCTTTTTTTGCCCTTGTCACTGTAAGGCACCATTACTCTATGCTTAAAGTCTACTTTCCTTTTTTGTTTCCGAAATAATACTGTTGTAACCTTTTGCTTTTCATTAACTTATAATTTAACAATAATCTTTTTGATACCTCAGCATTTGGCACAAAGGAACCCGTCGGTATTGAGCAAGCCAGGCGTAACTCTTTTGGTGCTTGAAATTTTGAATTACCGTTTGCTTCCACTTTACAGGTGAGTATTTTTACTATCCATATTGTGAAATTACACTTCTGTCAAGTAATTATAATTTGCAATGTTTTGGCGTGACTCTCTTGGCTTCAGATGCTGTAAATATTAACGCTATATTTCTTTTATATGCAATATGATGCCACTTCAAGTTTAAATTTATAAGTTGTCATATCTTCCATATAGGTACCAAGGAAAAAGCAAAGCCTTGATGTATGATGTTACGAAAATCATTTCTGCTCTAAAATCGAAACGTGGAGACCATCGTGTATTTAGATTGGCCGAGAACTTGTGCATGAATCTAATTCTGTCTTTGAGAGATTTTTTCTTGGTGAAAAGGGAAGGGAAGGTATATAGTGCTTTATCCAAACGGCAACCCGTTTTCTGTTTAACTTTCGTAACTGAACTATGATGTAATTATAGGTGTTGTTACTCTTTGGCAGGGTCCAACTGAATTCACAGAAACTTTGAATCGAATAACTGTTGTCACTCTTGCTATCATCATTAAGACACGAGGAATTGCTGATGCTGATCATCTGCTTTATCTTCAAACCATGTTAGAGCAGATATTAGCCACTAGTGAACACACATGGTCAGATGCAACACTACGCTTTTTCCCTCCTCTTCTTCGTGATTTCTTGCTGACTCGAATAGATAAAAGGGGTGTGGCAATTCAAGCATGGCAGCAGGTTCATTGTTGCTCTCCCAATTTTTTATTTTTTTTCAGTGTTTGTTTTGTTGATCTGCAACTTTGTTTTTCTGCTGTCAAAACTCAGATGTCATTGCCAGAGAATGGAATCGTCCAACTTAGTGCTATTTGGTTTCATTATTGTATCCCCTATTCTGTTGTTTAAAAAGTATCAAACTGAAATATTTTGTTTGATAAAGATGGTTTTGTTATCTTACAGGGCTGAATAGAATTTTCTGTAGTTCTACTATTAACTTGTACCGTGAGACGTGGTTTTGGAACATAGAATATTAGGAATATTTCTAAGATATACATGTATGGATATACTTTTTCACAGTCCTGCCATCTTGAATAGAATTTACAGTAATAATACTACCAACTTTACCATGAGTATGTCGACTAGACATGACATTACAGTATTTATTCTTTTGATGGTTGAAGGTTTTGTAAATACTTTTCTTTTCTTGGATATACCTGTATGGATGTACTTTTTCATACTCCTGCCATCTTTAATAGAATTTGCAGTAGTAATAATACCAACATTTACCCATGGATACGTCGTCTAGAACATCACATTACAGTTTTGTTCCTCTTTTTGTTTTTCATAATACTTGTGTCAAGACTGTAGCTAGAATCTGTTAATGTGAATCCTGTGAGAACCCCAGTTTGAAAATCTGTGTCTAACTGAAAATTTGTAAGGATTTGAACAATTCAACTTGAAATTTGCAATCCTTCCAGAGCTGCTATCTCTTGCATCTTGGTGATGAACCTAAGGATTATTTTGTGGTATATATGAAGTCTGGCCCCTCCCTATTTTCTGATTGCTTGATCATTCAATCATAATGTTGAAAGATCTGCTCCTTTTTGCAGGCGGAAACCACTGTGATTAACCAATGCACCCAGCTTTTGTCACCATCAGCTGATCCTACTTATGTTATGACCTATATCAGTCATAGTTTTCCACAACACCGAAAATATCTATGTGCTGGTGCATGGATCCTGATGCAGGGGCACCCAGAAAACATTAACAGTGTAAATTTGGTAAGTTTCATGTATCATGAATGACACTATGGTTAGTACACTGATCCATTGCTATAACCTCTTACGTCTTGGGAGGTTTCTATTTGTCTTTCCTAAGAAACTGTTGCTTCTTTGTATTCTCTTGTTCTATATTAATCTCTTCCATTATATGGCTTCAGGCACGTGTCTTGAGAGAGTTTTCCCCTGAGGAAGTGACGCATAATATTTATACAATGGTGGATGTTCTGCTTCATCACATTCAGTTGGAACTTCAGCACGGCCATTCTTTGCAGGTCTGTAAATTGTTTGTAGGTTTTCAATTCAAAATCCTCTGTATTGCAATTCATGTTCAGTCGTCTTTACGAGCATTGCATTAAAATTTTATTTTTCAGGACCTCTTACTGAAAGCTTGTGCAAACCTAGTATTTTATATTTGGACCCACGAGTTGCTCCCTTTGGATATTTTGCTTCTGGCACTTATTGATCGTGATGATGACCCCCATGCTTTGCCTATTGTGGTATGAGCTTTCAAATTTTTGTTGTTGTTGAATTTTTAATGAATAATGAATAATCATTATTACATGTACATATACTATTTCAATCTTTGATAATTCAAATCTTTTTTTAGGGTATGATTAGCTCATTTTCTGTAATGGTTATTGTTGTATCGTTGAAACTATTTGTGCCTTAAAGTGATGAGGTGAATTCTTTATTCCAGCAACATTTCTTCTTGTGCTCTGTGTAGCGTGTTACTTCATCTTGATTTTGTGCTATTGCATGTCTTATGTTCAACTAATGATTGCAACCCATTACACGAATTTCTTATAAGTAAAAGTTCACCTTGTATCATGTCTGTTGTTGTGAGAAAGGAATAAATTGCATTTTTAATAGCAGTGATCTGCCGTTGATTAAGCTTTGGCGGTGTTGTGTTTGATTGGATGTCTACTGTTTGCAGTATTGTGTTTCTTATTCTCTTGACAGCCTTGATTAATTTTTCTTGTCATGAGTTTATATACTGGGCTTGGTTATTATATTTCTCTTGTTGGTTTTCTTATTCCTGGGGACTTTGAATTGTAGCTTCCTATTGGTTTTATGTAATTTGTGTTCATGGGTTACTTACCCATTAAACACCTCTTATATATCAATCAATTAAATTTAACTAGGATTGATGTGATAATTCAATTTTTTGTATTAAAAAAACTAATCTTGAAATGTACAATGCTGCAATATATGTTCTTCTTGATGTGATAATGGACTAAGATGTGCTGCAGATGAGTCTACTTGATAGGCAAGAACTTCAACAAAGAGTGAAACTATATTGTATGAATCGAGGTCCCCCTGAACACTGGATTTACACTGGAGTCTTCAAGCGAGTTGAATTGCAAAAGGCCCTTGGGAATCATCTCTCTTGGAAGGACAGGTTGATATGTTAAATAATAACTTTTTCGGGATGGATTATTACGGTTTTTATGCTGAGAGAAGAGTTATAACATTTGGCTAAAAGTTAAACTTTGCAAATTGTTTATGCATATTCACTGACATGGTCTGTTATGTTATATAGGTATCCCACATTCTTTGATGATATTGCAGCACGTTTGCTTCCAGTCATTCCATTGATAGTTTATAGACTAATTGAAAATGATGCCACGGATTCAGCTGAAAGAGTTCTGGCCATGTATTCCCAATTTCTTGCTTACCACCCTTTAAGATTTACATTTGTTCGTGATATACTGGCATATTTCTATGATCATCTTCCCGTAAAGCTTATTGTTCGAATATTGAATGGACTCGATATCAACAAGGTAATGACTTTGCTCTCCTTTCTATTCTTTTGGTAACCAGTACTACTTTTTTCTCCAATTAGTTATTTAACTCCAAATTCGTTTCAGATCCCATTTTCTGAGTCATTCCCATCGCACGTTAATTCATCAAATTCTGCCATGTGCCCACCTCCGGATTACTTTGCAACACTCTTACTGGGATTAGTGAATAATGTCATACCTCCATTGCATAACAACTCAAAATCTGGATCAGTGAGTGATGCTCTAAATAATTCAATGCGTGCCCCACCTAACAAGACTCCAGCAACGTCTCAGTCTGGCCAAACAAATGTTTCTGATGGCCAAAAAGCATTTTATCAAATTCAGGATCCAGGCACATACACTCAACTGGTTCTTGAAACAGCAGTAATTGAATTACTCTCTCTTCCTGTATCCGCATCCCAGATTGTATCATCATTGGTTCAAATCGTCATCAATATACAACCAACATTAATTCAATCCAGCAATGGCTTGCATGGAGCTCCAAATGGTGTTGGCCAAGGCTCAGTTTTACCAACATCTCCTTCGGGTGGAAGCACCGATTCCTTAGGCACAAGCAGATCAACAGCTTCGGTATCAGGAATAAATGCATCTAACTTTGTTTCTCGAAGTGGTTACACATGCCAACAATTGTCTTGCTTATTGATCCAAGCCTGTGGTCTTCTACTGGCTCAGCTGCCTTCTGATTTTCATGTACAACTCTATATAGAGGCGTCACGTATAATAAAAGAAACATGGTGGCTCACTGACGGCAAAAGGTCACTGGGGGAACTAGACTCTGCTGTTGGTTATGCTTTGTTGGATCCGACATGGGCTGCTCAAGACAATACCTCAACAGCCATTGGTATGCTACAATATCCAGTGGTTATTTACTGATATTTAAGCTTCCCTATCTGAGAATCTATAGTTAACTCTATGCTAATTTACACATTCCTTAATGATATCTATACACATTACTGATTCCTGACCATAAACTCCTTTTCTTGTTGTGATTCCAGGTAATATTGTTGCCCTGCTTCATTCTTTTTTCAGTAACCTCCCACAGGAATGGCTAGAAGGGACCCATCTTATCATCAAACATCTCAGGCCAGTGACATCCGTTGCAATGTTGAGAATAGCATTCCGTATAATGAGTCCATTGCTCCCTAAACTTGCCAATGCGCACAACCTCTTCAGTAAGGTACAGAAATTCACTCATTGGGAACTTTTAATAGAATCTTATCTCATCTAAGGTTTCACTCATTTCCAATGTTGATTTGAATTTCATCCAAGGTAAAATGTACTACCCACCCCAATGTTGATTTTCTTTTTCTTTAATAAAATATAATTGAAAGGGGAAAAGGAAAAATCCCAGTATTTTTCTTTTTTCGTTTGAATGTTATATATCATGGGCATGATGGTGCAAGGGTGCTTCACCTGTGTGATTGACTTGATTACTGTATCGTGCAATGCTGGTAATCATGCTTTTTGGGTACTCTTCGTGCATAATCTTTGTTGGGTGTCTTGGATGACCACTTTTCACAACTATTACGATTAACTAGTCTGCCATGTGGGGTTCAGATGATGATTAAAGTTTCAATCTTCCATGTTTAATCATTTTCGTAATTTTTTTGCAGACCCTCTCATTGATTTTAAATATGATGGTGGATGTCTTTGGGAAGAATACGCAGCCACCGACTCCTGTTGAACCATTAGAAATAGCAGATCTTATTGACTTCTTGTAAGTGCTCTTCTGTGCTGTCCTTGAAACAAACAAATTCTCTATATGTGGTTTGATCTATATGATTTGTCTGGTGCCTCACTAGAGCTAACTATGCATAACGCGTCGTGTTTCTCAGCCATCACATAATCCATTACGAAGGGCAGGGAGGCCCTGTGCAGGCAAACAGCAAGCCCAGACCAGAGGTCTTAGTTCTCTGTGGAAAAGCTGCAGAAAACCTACGTCCAGACGTACAGCACCTCCTTTTCCACTTAAAACCTGACACGAATTCTTCCATTTATGCTGCTACTCATCCCAAGTTGGTCCAGAATGCATCATAATTTTAGGGTTTTAGCATTTCTCTTAAGCAGGTGGACCTTCTTCCATTAACACTTTGAGATAATACAGAACAATAGAGAGTACTTTCTTCATCAAGTATGTATAGTTGTGATAGGGTAAGATTATATATGTAACCAGCGACAGAAGTAGGAAGGCTTAGGTGGAATTATTTTTATTAGATTTTCTTTTCAATAGAAATCGAAATTGAAATCGAATGTCAAATTATTGTTTATTTACCAGAAAATTAAAGATTCAGGATGGAAGGTTGGATATTCAAATATTTATTCTACACATAAAAATGGAGTGGTGAGCAAATTTGCTATCGTTTCACATGGGATGGGTCACGGATGATGCTGTTTAGCATAATTGGCAAAAATGTTGATGTCCTATGCTAAAGATTACACATCCACAAAAACGTCTCGCATTAAAACAAGAACAAATACAGAAGGAAGAATCATTAGACCTAGTAAAAACCAAAAAAAAAAATTAGTAACTTCCAAATTATTATATGATTATTTTTATTTTAATAAAGTATTATTTTACCTATTTGTCTCTTTAAAATTTTCTTAAACAAAGGGGTATTTTGTATTATTTAAAAATTTAATCTATAGATATTCCTCCGTGTGCTAAATTGCCAATAATAATTGAAAGTGACAATGTAGGTAGCGACAACTAGACCTACACGTCACGCCGATGCAAAATTTAAAGGCACTGATTGGTTAAATGATTTGACGAAATTGCACGTTATGTTCACAATCGCGGACCCGCCACGGTCCCACTCAACCGCAACCGAAAATTGTCGTTGTAAACGTGACTGATGCTGAAACCAAACTTCTATCTTAACTTGGAGATAGATTTTTCTTACGTTTTCTTCTTATTTCCCAGTTTCTTCTATTTTTTGGTGCCACTAAAATTAACCAACTCAACCCAGGCTCAGATATAGGATTTTTTTCAGACCAAAAAGAGGAGAAAAAAAGCTTCGGAAGAAAAGAAAAGAAAAGGTTATAAATAAATAAAAAAGGAACAAAACAAGCCAAGAAACAGGTTTAATGATCACATCCAACAACCACACAAATCCTGGAAAGAACAGCCACTCATCATATCTCGTGTGCTCCTCTGCCATGGTGACAATGATTTTACATCATCTTCCGTGTCTGCCATAATAATGCAACACAGGCTTACAATTTTATTAGTTTCCGGCTGGTATTATTTATTTTCACCACAACTGAATAGCGTAAAACTTATATATTACACAAAGGTGCTCAATGTAATAATTTGGGGGGAAATCCCTACCCTACAACACTTGGAAAGAATCTTAGTTTAAGACTCCGAAATCAAGGTAGCAGTTATTTTGAAGAACAATATGCTTTATATACTACATTAATTTTGCAATAATCCCACCTCCAATTCAGCATTCTACATCATTGTTGTTCTCCCTGCTGGGTGAAATTCACTCCATTGGAGTCTGGAGATTTCTTGCTGAAGTTGTACGGGGCGGAAATCATTACCCTGCACATAGCCACAGACAAAGCAGGAACTCCAAGATATTATTAGCGGTCCAATTACCATCATCACATTTATTAATATCTGCCTGCTTGTCAATTTTGAAGTTACATGTTGGGGCAGCTGTTTAGCTGTTCCTAGGAAATAAGCAATGTTTGCACAAATGCAACCCACTGTCTTAATCAACAAACCCAACTTTTAATGCAGAACATACCATACCCACCGAAAACCTTCTTTCTAAAAGTTTAATATAAGAAAAAGAAAGAAATGGTCTAATTGCTCCGAAACAGTGTTACTGTTTTGTAACCTCCTAAACCCGACCACCTACGTTAGTTGTTAGGTGTAGAATTGCGTAAGATGGGAAGATGAAGTCCTAAAGTTTCTCTGGCTTGGGGCTCCAGTCATCTTGTAAACCATATGTCATTCACCACATAACCACAGAAAAGGCAGCAGACTCTGACAACCATAAGTTCTAACTTATGTTATTTCTTACTACAATGGACAGTAAACAATTCATAATAGTTTTAAAATTTGTAGTTGAAGGGATCAATGAAAAAATCACCTTTCCTTGCGCTTCTCCAAAAATCGAGCCAAGGATGCTTTCCGAGCCTGTGGAACAGCTGCAACAAAAAGCATATGCAAATTTAAATCGAAACTTTCGATAAAGAAAAAATGTTTAAATCAAGACAATTGTCCAATCAAAAGATAAAAAGGAAGAAAGCCTAATGTTGTGATCACAACTCTACTTAATAGTCATACTACTGAGGGTCAGACAAACATATTGAAAATTTTGATGCATGCTGAAAATAGAAACATCTGATAATGCTATTTTTGGAATAACTCAAAACTTGTTCATTATATTACAATGTTCAGAATTATTGAATGCCACCAAAAATCCGAGGTTTTTTATTTAGAAAACACTATTAGAAAGTTAAGAACCAACATTCAATTACAAAGTATCATACCAGAAGGAATCATAGAAGTTGCAGCAACAGATCCAACTGCATTTACTATTTTCGGAGGCTCCATTTTGCTAACAGGACTGGTTGGATGTCCAGTCGTTCTTGGTGCCATTAGCTCATCAGTGTTTGTGGATCCACTTACTGACTGGACACCAGTATGTGAAGAAATAGATAAGGGGCTAGAAAGACCAGATGGTGGTGTATTTGTCGGCTGATTCACGGGAACACCATCTTCCACTGCCAACTTTGCACTAGGTGCTTGAGTTTTTGGTTGTGCAGCATTAGAGGAGATGGAAGAACCATTTCCAGCCAAAAGCATCATAGCCTGAACCTGGAAAGATGTCACAAAACAACTTTTGAGCTCATCAATGACCCAACTGAATGTTGAAAACAACAAAAACCCATGTTTTTATGTGTGCGCACATGTGTCTATGGATGTGTGGGCAGGAGCAGGAGGAAGGGTACCTTCTCAGGGGAGATATCATCATAGACATTCACAGTGCCGGCATAAAAGATTGTCAATTGTGAAGGAGACCCAGAGTTCTTGGAATTGTTCCTACAAAGAATGATTTAACAAACACTCAACAATTTAATAAATTTTGTGAAATGGTCAATCAATAATTCAAGCATAAAATCAAAATTACCATGGTTCGGTGCTCCCTGAAACTGGAAGAACTGAGTAAGGAGCTGTAACTGGAATTCCCTGCAATTGTTGCTTGATGGTAGTGGCAGCAAAATTCTGACCAGTAGTAGCAAAGGGATTCTTGAAGAAAGGGTTGCTCACAGGAACAGAAAATCCTTGATTGGTAACTGAAATCATCTTCACATCATGGGGACGATGAACAGAATGCACATCATGTTGCATAGGATAAGCTGTCAGGGAAAAATGAGTGCCATCTTGCCTATCGTGATTGAAGTAATTCTAGATGATAAAAACCAGAAACCAATGAGGGAATGGGCAATAATAATAATAATATCAGAAGACACTGAACCGATCTTATATCTTGATGACACATCTATTATTGTTTGAAAAGCCATAGAAACTAGCTGATCCAAATTTTCAGGCATGGCAACTGAAGCCAAAATAATGAATAAAAATCGATCTAGAAGTCAAATATGCAAAATAGAAGTACTATCTATTTCCAACAGCCCCCGGTTGCCAACAAATGAATTAACACGTAGGCGGCAACACATACCTGAATTTCACATGGAGCCTGTTTTTGACAATGGTCAAATGCATCTGCAGTTGAGATAGGCATGAATCCAGAAGACAGGAAGGACTCAGATACCATCTTTTTAGTCTTATCATCTTGAGCAGCTTTGAAAGGAATCAAATGAGGAAGTGCAGAGACCTTGTTCAAGAAGGGCCAATGTGCACCTCCTGCACCTCTAGCATACCCTAAAAAGTGAAACAGGGTGAAGAAACAAAACTTAGTTAAAAGCCAAAATTTACTATAAACTTTGTTTGCCTTTTGTTTCCCCCACCTCCCAAATTTGTTCAAAATTCTAAGTTAAAGGAAATTCTTACGCCAACAAAAGATGGCATAATAACATTAAAGAATTAGATTGGGACACTCAAGGTAAAAACTTGAATAAATTTTTATGTCGCTCGTCCTAGTTGCTAGCTATGCAAACAGCCAAGCAATTACTCAGATAGAACAATAGGATGTCATAAAATTAAGTCAATCTTCATATCTTAATCTACCAGCCATGCAAAGAAAAATTGCTTAACTAGAACATAATTTGAAAATAGCACATGATTCAGAGACCAAAAAAAAGCTCAAAGATTCCATACTTGAGAAATGAAAGCCTCAAGAATTGCTGTGGCTAAAATGAAGTGAATGAGAAAATCACTCACCTGAGTCTTTGCATCCATCATTATTAATCTCCTCCTTCACCACTAACGTCGACTCTTTTGAGTTCAAACCCAAGAAATCCCTCTCCATCTCAGCCCACAATCACTCAGAAAAAGAAATACAACAAACATACAACCAAATCCACCTGAAATCCAAGCCAACAAACCCTTCAACCAGACCCTGAGCTAGCTGAGAGAAACTAATAAAAAGCTTCCAACTACAGCAAACAAAAATGAATAAATAAAGCACCGGACGAGAGAGAGAGAGAGAGAGAGAGAGAGAGTTGTTTTTGACAGAGAAAGGAGAATTATAAGAGATCTTGACCGTTAATTTTTTTTTTAAAAAATTCATTAAGATGAAATAGGAAGCATGTGTGTGTGTGTGTGAGTTACCGATATTATCCGGTGAAGGTGACCGGCTGGTCCGGTAATGACACCACGTGCGCGAAGCATTTTAAATGACATGGTTGGTAACAGATTGGTTCCCACCTGTTGAGGTGTGAGGCTGTGAGTGAGTGGTACCGCAGCAAATGCGCACTCTAAAAGTATACACGTGATGGTTTAGATAAACTCGTGAACAAATAGATGGGCATAGACTTCTCCTCGACGAAGAGATGTTTCACACAAGCAATATTGGGAGGAAGAAATTCGAACACAAAACCTTAAATAATTATTTATTTGAGTTGTAAGTCTTCTATCTCGATATCCGACCAATTTAATCACTGAACTTGGAGACTCTCAAGCATTAATCATTTTGCAAATACAAGCAGAAGAGTTTATAAAGTGACAAGAGCAAAGCGTGGGTTGTTTAAGACAAATATTTAGGTGTGACTGTAATGTTATAGTATTTGGATGGACAATATTAAAAGTATAAATCAACAGTCTAAATGATTTTGGGTCTCTCCATCCATTTTGAATTTTGAATTCATGAGTACTTCCAACTCTGAAATGGTACCAGAGCAAGCATGGTGAGATGGTGAAATGAAAGTTGTTCAAATTTATATGAATGAATTAGCCAATTGGGTTGGGAACTTGGGAGCTTGGGAACTTGGGAACTTGGGAAGGGGAAAAGTACTATTACTACTAATAGCGCACCTACCACTAGAGAGTATGGGCCATCTTTATTCATTCGTTCCCCGATTTCACGTGTCAGTCACTCACTCTGCTTTTGAACAGAAGAGAACAGAATTTTCCAGTCTCTCTCAGCTCCTTTCCTTTGAGCTGTGAGCTGTGAGCTGTTCGTGTTCCCCACTGGTTTAATTTCTGTGGTGCACAAGTAGCACGTGTTGTAATTATGAAAGGCTTGGATTGGATCTCCGTTAGATGATTTAGATTAAGAAATAACCATGCAATTATGACAATTACCATATTCATTCAAATATATCGATCCGTTGTGCAGTAAGAAAGATACCTAGAATCGTAATTATCCTCTTCTTTAAGTAGTGGTAGGGTCTTCCAGTTTCCAAACCATATGAATATGATCCCTTCCCTTTTAACCCACACAGATATCCTAGTAATATCTTAATCTTACTGCTTGGTGTCATTTCCACATATACATATACGTACAGTATATATCTCCTTCCTGTTTTTCTTCGTTTCTTTGATGGGACCAGACCAGACCAGACCAGACCAGAGTTATTGTTGTTGACCAATGAAATAATGCACCATGTGAGGGGTTATATCACGTACATTATACAGAATATTATTAGTAATTAGAAAATGATGGCCCTCAAATTCAATTCAACAGTGAGGTGATGAGGAAGGGAAAAAGAAGAAAGAAACCCCAGCACAGAACAGCACAGTAATGGAAATGGAATGGTGGTTGAAACTTGATGCTTCCTTCCCACCAGCACAGACAGTAAAATGACTATTTATGCATATACTAATTAAGCATCATCATGGAATGGAACAGACAACAGAAAGCAAAGCAAAGCAGAGAATTAAACGCCATTATCATTCCAAAAATTGAATATCTACTCCAACATTTTTACCCTTCATACATACCGAGATGAGATTTTTCACTCTCTCCCTCTCTTATGGTTATTATTATTATTTTTTCTTTTCTGGAGGGGGTAGGGTTTTTAACGTAAATTAATTCGTATTCAAAAGAATCAGTCAATGTTGTTAATCGTGTCATGCAATTAACATATGTTTGTGATGATGATGCACAATCTTATATATATATATATATATATATATATATATATATATATATATATATATATTTATTTATTTATTTATTTATTTATTTATAAACCCAGTGTATTATAATATAATTATATTGCGTGTGTCAAGATAAATTAACAAACAAGGACCGAAATGTTATTATTAATTAATGTACATGTATATCATATATGTATTTTGGAGCTCTATATTTTTATATTGCAAATTTAGAGAGCCTCCAATTATTATTATCTTTGAATGAACAACACCATGTGCTAAGCTAAGGGTCCCTTTAACTTACAGAAAAATAGACATAAGGATTTTTTATTTTTTTTATTTTTAAAGTTGTGATAAATTTATTCATTTTTTAGTATGTCCTCCTCCTATATCTATATATAAAGCAAAAGGCAAAGAATGGTAAAACATTAAAAATACTAGAAAATGTCATTGGTTGATGCAAATATTAAGAATTGAAATTATTAATTCAATGACGATAATATGGTAAATTCATACTTTTTCATATTAAAAAAATTAAAAGAAAAAGAAAAATCAGATAACGGATCATGTTTTTATGGAACACAACTACCCATTATCTTTTTTAATTCTAAAATAAATTTAAATTTAAAAAAAAAATGTCTATCGCGGCACGAAAGCATGTGCCAAGAGGCTAGTATATATGTATATATAAATATATTGCAAGTTTGATTTGTATGGGTGTGGCACTCACTACCACAACAGAACAGAAGGTAAGGTACTAAGGTATCTATATATATAGGGTTAATGACCTAAATGGTCCCCCAACTATTGCTCCAGTATCATATTGGTCCATCAACAAAAATTTTCATTTCAAACATCTTTAAACTTTTTATTTTGTACCAAGATGGTCCATCCGTGACAGATTCTGTCACTTCTGATCACGCAATGGCCACATAACTGAGTTTTGAAGGGTATATGCGACTTTTTGAGAAGCTCTATTGAAGGGTATGACTGAAATAGTCCCTTAACTATTGATCCAGTATCATTTTGGTATACCAATTTTCATTTGAATTGTTTTGGTATCAAGATGGTCCTACCGTCAAAGCCCGTCAATTTTATTGTTATTTATTTTTATATTTATCTTATTTTAAAATTTTTAATTAATTTAACCAATGGACAAAAAAATATTTACTTTTTAAGTCATTAAAATAAAAAATAAAAAAAGCCATGTTGGTGGTGAGATTCAATTTTTTTCAATTTTAAAATTAGGTACAAGTTCCTATAATAGTTTCCTTTAATTTTTAATTATTGTTTACTCTTTTAAAAAACTTGTTATTTTTTTTTTATATTTATGTGATTTTAATTAATTTAAACAATAGAGAATTTTTTATTATTAATTGTTAGGTTAGTCTCATGAAAAAAAAAAAGCTATGTGACTAGCGAGATTCAATTTTAAACAAATTTCTAAGTTTTATAATAGTTTCCTTTAATTTTTAATTATATATTACTATTTTAATTCATAGAGACATTTTTACTCCTCAATTTAACAATAAATTTGACAGACTTTAATAGTAGGATCATCTTGATACAAAAAAAAAAAAAAAAAGAGTTGAAGGATGGTTCAAATGAAAATTTTAGTTGGTGGACCAAAATGATACTTGAGCAATAGTTGGAGGACCATTGGGATCAATAACCTTTTTAGAGGAGGATACTCACCTAAAAATACGATTTTGTCCCTCAATTTCACGGAATAATACACAGACCTTTTGGTTTTATATGAGAAATAGAATAATCAAAATATTCTCTTCCAATCCAAGCTCCGTCCGTAGCCCCATGTCAAATTGTCAGTTACTGGGGGACCAAGAAATTATTATCATGTCTTGTCTTGTGCCGAAGAAAGCACACCATGTTCAAGGCACGATAATAATTGAATTGAAAGGGGGATTTTGATTTTGGAGTCTTGTTTTTGGATGCTTGAACTTGAATCAAAAAGAAAGTTAAGGGCATGTTTGATATTCAACTTGAATCCAACTTTTTAAACTCAAAAACAGAATTTGAGTTCAAAACAAAGAAAACCTGTTTGGTAGCCCTATTTTTAAAAACTCAAACTCAAGAACAGCTAAAAAACACCCCAATTATTAAAAACAAAACATATCTGTTTTTTTAGTTTTTTTTTAACAACCCACAAGTTCTCAAATTTTTAAGATTTGAAAACAGTTTTCAAATTGCATACCAAACAAGTTTTTGAAACTTAAAAATAGATTTAAGAACTCATTATTTTTAAGAAAAATCAACATTTTTAAGTTCCCTATTTAAACAGGATACCAAACGCCCCCTAATCTTTTTGAAGAAGTTGCATGCATAATGCATGCTGTTGTTGATGGACAATGAGAATGGACCCATGTCTCCCTCCCATCACATTCACAATCACAATCAACATGTGCAAAGCTTTCGTTCCTCGTTTTAGATATGTTTTTTGGAGTTTTTGAGATCCAAACAAGATTTTCCATGTGATGTGCTTTCTTGTTCATCAGCTCATCAGTCATGCTCATGACTTAAGGACATGCGTCATTGCAATTCTGTGAACAGGTAGTCATTAGCAATGAATGGATAGCAAAATTTGATGAGTGTAACTTTTTGTTTCATGTCATTTTTTTTAAATTTATTATTCATAGAAAAGAATAGAAGAAACATCTTCCTGTTTTTTTTTTTTTTTCTTTTCTTTTAATTTCTTTGCTTTGGGTAAAGAGGGTGGGTGGTGGAAAGGGTGTTCTGGAAATTCGAAGAGAAACATGTTTATTTACTGAGATAATAGTTGAGAACACCACCTCGTAAGCTATGCATTTTAAGGGGCTTGTTTACACATAAAATGGACTAATGGTCTGTGTATTTTATTTTATTTCTTTCTTTCCTAGTCAGAGACATAGAGTAATAAAACTTAAGTAATTTAAAAAGAAGAACATCAAATGCTGCACTTCATTCGACATGTTTATGGGGTCTGTCTGACTTGACTTCTGAATATTTTTATGGTTTTCTCCCAATATAAAACATGTAAAAAAGGAATCAAAGAAAAGTTGTAAGAGTTCCACTGTCAAAGTTTCAGTGAAAATGTGTATGTGCGGAAGACAAATCTTAAAAAGAAGAACGGAATTCTTTTTAAAGCTGTTGCAGGATGGCAGTAGAGAGACAGAAGCACTACGCGTATTTAAGATTCATTCAAGTCATAAGGGCTGTTGCATTGCGTGTTTCGTTTTCTGGAAACAAATATGAATGATAAAAATAAAAATTAACACCAAATAATGACTTCATCAAGATTAAAATGATCAAATTCATCGTACAGACATTTTGGTATTTGGTCACGCACAAATCAAGATCACAGAAAATACATACTTCATCAAATGTGTGGTCAGGTCTGGTGGTATAAGGTGAAAAATTGATCTCCAAATACAATCTGGTTGAAAATAACCGTACGAGTGGGAGAAGCATATGATATGAAGATGCTGAGAGGTTCATACCAAGAATGGAAACTATAAAATCCTGTCTCAGGGCTGCAGCACAAGGGGATATATGCAGCTACAAAGCTTATACAGGAGCAACAGCTGAACCACTTGTAAGCGGTTCACTAATCTCAAGGAGTTCATTACACAGCCCCGTGAAAACAACAGAATCGGTTTCAATAGGTTTAAACTTGACAAGAGCTGAGGGGACCAAATCCTCATCAGCTAGTGTTGCAGCTTTCTCCCCTGCTCTAGGAAAATGAGGGATCACCCGCCGTTTGATAGCTACAGGATTTAACAGCTCAAATTCCAAACTAGGCTCTTTCAATGCCGAGCTCACATACTGGTTCATCAAGACCAAGCAAAAATTAAAAAGAAAAACTTTTTAACTTAGTAAACGCAAAAGTAAATATTAACTTTGAAGTCAATTGATTATAATATATCCTGTTTCTTTGTGTCTTCATTGTTTACCCCTTATTTGGGGCTGAATACATGATAGTTTTCTAACCAAACTTGTCTTAAACGTCGAAGACTACATCCATTCATACATCAAAGACTAATTATAATCTGTCGAAGACTACATCCATTCATACATCAAAGACTAATTATAATCTGCAGGATAATACATAATTTTAATCTGGAGAAAATGCAGATTTCTATAGTTGTTGACAAATAATACAATTTTTGTTTCTTGAAAAAAAAAGAAGAATGGTTTTATAGCAGGCAGTTTTAATAAACCAAGGGAGAATCTATGGGGAAATAGGAATTAGTAATTCTTATGAAAAGAACCACAACTGTATTTCAAATATGTCACTTGTTCAGAAAAGAACTAGAAACAACATACCTATATATTTACATGTACGGTACTTACAGCATATTCATTTTCACCCTGTTATATATCTAAACTACACTCATAGAATCAAAGACAACTAATTAAAACATTAGGAGGATGGTGAAAGACTAACCTCATATAGAGAGCTAGTTGACTCCCAAGGAGAAAAAACACCCTGGAGCACCACTCCATCAGGAAACTGGATCCGGACAACAGTTTTTCTGTACCTGTTTTTAGCAGCTTTTGCCTGCTTTTCCTTGTATGACCTTGGGATCAACATCTGCGAATCTTCAATCTTCTTCTTTCTCGTTTCAGCTTCTCTTTTTAGTTCCATAGCTGACAGGTTATAGAAAGATTCTGGTAGCTCCATTCTTGCTGCTACACTTTCAGAGACGGAAAAGAAGACCTTGGTCTGAACAAACCAAAAATTTAAGAGAATCAGAAGTAGTTAATTGAAAGAGAATGGATGAGACATAAATACTATAACAGGAAGCACTAAACAATGGTAAAACAAAATAAAGGAAGCTTTAAAGGTTATTACACAGAACACACTTAGAATGGAGTTCAGTGTAACCAATTTAATCATTTGAAATGTTGCCACAAATTCGGAAACAAAAAAACTTAATAAGGACATTGGACGAGAACAGGTTCTCTGTGCAAAGTAGATGAGCTAATATCATTATCTAACCGGAGTTTTTGGCTGCGGTGCTTTTCCCATCATTTAACTGGATTTTTCTAACGATATTTCTGATCTAAAATTTAACACACAATAATATCCAATTCTTCCGGAGTGTGCTTTGATTTTCTTTGAAAATGGAAATGCAATCCTCATACCTGGTGAATGGGACGAACTATAAAATATTTCATAAATTTTAGCTTGTGGCCAATAGTACCAACGCTCAACTAGGTGTTTCTTACATTTCATACATAAATTTATAACTTTCAGGGAAGATATGTCGAGGCATATAAAGTAGATGATCATTAATTACTGCCATAAAGGACAAAATAAAGATGAACGTGTGAACACCATCAACGGTTAACATACCTGGCGGTCGACCTTCTTTGGTTCAATCTGTTCATCCACCTTAGGTGTATCAATTGATGGAGAATTTTCGATCTTTTGAAGTTCTTGTACCTTTGGTGGTTCCAGTAACGCTATTCCATTTTTCATCAAACTAATTTGTTCCTCCGAAGGGACCTCCATCATTGCCCACATCTCCCCTTCCTCCTCTTTCAATTCAAACCCCACAAACTCCAGCAACTCAATGCCTCCCACAACCTCACCAATGGCCTCCCTTATCTTTGGATTACTCATCCGAATCTTTCTGAACTTCACGTTCTCCGGTTCCTTAACTATATTCCTCAACAGCCTAAGAACAACCTCCACCGATCCTGTAACCGGATTTCCTGAGGCAAAGGTGCCAATGCGAGCTTCCAATTCACTCCGAGACGACCCAACCCCGATATCCTCCGACCCTGAAACACCAAGACCCTCTGCACTTTTATTGTCCACCGAAGTATTAACACAGGTATCTACATGTACGGAGACTTCGTCTTCTGACCTAAAAGATTGGCCGCAGATTGGACATTCGTAGACATTTAGCGTATACCCATTTTGGGATCTCTTCCCCGGAGTGATCAGAGAGTCAAATGGATCAAACCCATTTTCCGGTTTGCGATTAGGCTTGGAATTATTCGAAAACTCCGGCTGGTTCTGATCAAGATTCTGTGTTTTCTGAGGCGAAGGCTTGGGATTTGGCGAGGCAGCCGATGAACTAGAATTTGAATTTGAATTTGAAACGGGGTTGGGGTTGGGCTTGGGCTTGGATTGGGAAGCCTGCGATTGGCGGAGGAGGGCCGAATTAGCGGGACCTGATGAAGACGACCCCAAGACTCTACCTTGGCCCTTGAATTTACCAGAGGATGAAGACGAGAAGGGATTCTTGATGAATTCCTTGAACTTGTCACCCATCTTGATGTTAATTCGGCAAGGTGCTCAAACAGACACAAGGAGAGAAGCTAAAACCAGAGGTTTGATATATGAAGCAGAACCGGAAAATGAAATTAGGGTTATAAGGGGGTTTCTTGATCAAGGGAATAGGGGTTTGATGAAGGAAGGAAAAAGTCGTGGTCAATTGGACTGGTTTAGGAATTAACAATCAAGAATTATAAGAGCAGGAGTTGCTTGGATAGTTCCGTTCTTGTTGACTTCGCTCGGCCGCGGTTCATTGTCTAATTTTCCCCGCCAAACGGCATTTCGTCCTTAACGGCCGGGTTTCCGTCCCCGTCGATGTATTATTATTTTTACTTCTTTTTTGTGTGAAATCCTTGTCAATGTATTTATTTAATTAATATTTAAAATGCAATTTTTATTTAGCCTTGTGCAAGTTTTCTCTTTATTGTTTTTTTGGCCCTTTGGCCAATCAGTTGTTTAATTTTTTTCAAATTTTCTTAACTCATGTTGCAATATTTCATCATCACCCGGTTTATACTGAAGCAATTGGATGACTGCCTAACTGTGATTCATATTGAAGGAGGAGGCTCCAGATTCATGAGCAGACTAGGGGTTTCTATATTAATTATTCCAGTTATTTTTCCCTTGATATTCCTCCTGTAGCAATAAATCAAACTCAATTTCTGATTTACTTCTCAATTTCCAATATGCAATTACACATATAGTGCTATAAAAGATAACAGGTTGAGTGCTTCATTCAATCCAAAAGTCATAAAATTACTATAACGCAAGACATTTGAACCCTGCAATTACATAATTTCAACTTGACCATGATAACCTATAGGGGTCGTTTGGTACGGCGGACTGTCATGGACTGGACTAAATCCTGGGACTGTCTTGGATTAGCTCGGATTGGACTAAGCTGGATTAAGTGCTGACCTACGTTTGGTGCTGCGTCGGACTAAGAAGTTGGATTGTAAAAATAGTGAAGACCTATGTTTGGTGCAGTGTTGGACTAAAAAATAATTCTTATAATATTTAAATTTAATTAAGAATTTTGACTTAAAATAAATAAATGTTGCAAAGAAACCCAATTCAAAGATTTAAAACAATAATAAATAAATAAAAATTCTTATATTTTTTTAAAGAAGCTGATTTTTAATATTCTTAAAGATAATATTTTTAACCCAAAACAAATATCCCAAACCCCACCCACCCCTTCCGTCCTCTCTTCCTCTCTCCATCCATCCTCCTCCCTTCTCTCCTCTTTATTCGACAACAAAGCCCCCCTCCCCTCCTCCTTCTCTCTTCTTATTTTTCTCTCTTTCCCCTCTCTTTCTTCAACCAAATCCATATCAGGTTTTTTTTTTTTTTTTTTTTAAAATAAACCAATAGATGTTGCTGGGGTTGGGGGCAGAGAAATGAGAGGGAGCCATTGATGTTGCTGGGGTTGGGGGCAATGCAGTGGACGACGATGGGTCGGAGGAGATGGGTTTCCAGAGTTGGATCGGAAGAAATTCTAAAAATACGTTTTTTTTTCTTTTATTGTTGGGTCCAATCAGATCTTGGAGTTTTAGTTTTTTCAATCAAGAAAATATACTTCTTGGAGCTTCAATTTTGTTGAGGTAGGGAAGTTGCGGAAGAGAAAGTGATGAATGGCGTCAGGGAAGAGAAGCCAGGCCAGTGTGTTGGACTCACCTGTTCAGTTTAGCGACAGTACTATTTTGTGAACCACATTTTAGGCTCATTATATTAGAGGAGCTAGTGAGCCATTTTTTTCACTGTTGGACTGCATAGTCTCATTTAAGTTAGTCCTCCCTCTTACCAAACATGGGTTTTAAGTGCTATTTTGTCCAGTCCAGGTTAGTGAGGCCTACCAAACATGCCCATAAAGAACAAAATCACACTATTGATCACCTTCAAAATCAACCCAGAGGCTACTAATACAACAAGGCTTTGTAGATCCTTGACCCAAATAAACAACCGCACTGCTATAATCAGTTTTTAACGAATTTAAAAAATAAAAAAAAAGTATAGCCGGCTATACTATATACTCTTTTTTTGATTTTTTTAAGAAATAGTATAGCCGTACGACTATACCGATTTTTAGTAATTTAAAAAAAATAGTATAGCTGTTCGGCTTTACTTTTGTGACACGTGACACCTAGATGGTGGGTGCATCATTTTATATATATAAATGGTATAACAACACCTTAAAAAAGAATATTTAATTCAAGAAATTTCACCGGTATAGACATGTGCCGACGAAATGTCGTCAGGAAAGTTTTTTTTTTAATTTTAAAAATATAAATTTAATTTCTTTACTTTTGTTTTTTGGCATGCTTCTTTAATTTAATATATGTAATTAAGTAAGATCTTAGACTTTTTAAATTACTTTAATTAGTAATTATATTTTAACTATTATTTGATATAAAAAATATTAAAGAAAAAGTCAACAAAATAATTAATTTCTATTATTAAGTCTATTGTGAAATCATTTGGGTGTCTTAATTAAATTTCTCCAAGCCCAAGAGCCCAATCTATTACTATTACACCATTACTCGAGTCTCTATTTCGCCTTCTTTATTTTTTACTTTTACACAGTTATTACCCTTATAAAGATTTTAGCACTTTTACATTTAATAATATCAGTCCCGATCTCTTGGACCACATGAGTCCAAGAGATTGTGGTCACCTACCGTTGGATATTAATCCAATGGTTCAAAATGATATATATAAATGCAATATGACATAAATGATTATCACCCGATTCAAGTCATAAATGAGTGAACCGTTGAATTTACATCCAACGGTGAGTGACCATAAATCTCTTGGACTACAGGGGTCCAAGAGATCAGGACTGTTAATAATATATTATATACGTACGCACATATTTATCATGTTTAATACACATGTTTTTTACAAAAATTTCAATAAGACACAAAATTCTAACATATTATTGAATAAAATTAATATATTTTTTTTAAGGTATAGCCGGACGGCTATACAGAGTTTTTCCCTAATTTTTTTTGAAAAAAGTATAGCCACGCGACTATATTCGTTTATACACATGTTTTTTTCACAAAATTTTCAATAATAGACACAAAATTTTCACATATTATTAAATAAAAATAATATATATTTTAAAAAGGCATAGCCGGACGGCTATACTCAGTTTTTCCCTAATATTTTTTTTAAAAAAATAGTATAGTTGTTTGGCTATACGTGTTTTTTAATTTTGTTTTAAAAATAGTATAGCCGCACGGCACTACATTTTGAGACCGGGGCATAGGCGCTGGTTGGGTCTATATATATATATATATAATATAATAGTGTAGCCGCCCGGCTATACGTTTTTTTATATAATGTTTTTAACAAATAGTATAGCCGATCAGCTATACTCGTTTTTCCTAATTCTTTTAAAAAAATGGTATATCCCCGTGACATTACTTTCATGACATGTGGCACCTACGTGCTGGGCGCGTCCTTTTTTTAATCTATAAATAGTATAGTCGGGTGGCTATACTTTTTTAAAATAATATTCAATCCGAAAAATTTATCCTGCATAGACCTGTGTCGATGAAATTTCGTTGGTAGAGGTTTTTTTTTGTTGGTAATTTTAAAAATATAAAATTAGTTTCTTTACTTTTGTTTTTTGGCATGCTTCTTTAATTTAATATATGTAATTAAGTAATATCTTAGCCTTTTTGAATTATTATAATTAGTAATTATATTTTTATTTTAATTTAATATTTAAAAAAATTAAAGAAAAAGTTTCCAAAATAATTAATTTCTATTTACTAAGTCTTTTGTGAAATATTTTAGGTGTCTTAATTAAATTTCTCAATAGCCCAAGAGCCCTATCCATTACTATTACCCCATTACACGAGTCTTTATTTCGCTCTTTTGATTTTTTACTTTTCCAGAGTTATTACCCATATAAAGGTTTTAGAACTTTTACGTTTAATAATGTATTATACACGTACACACGTATTTCTCATGTTTAATACACATGTATTTTACAAAAATTTCAATAAGATACAAAATTCACGTATTATACACATAATTCTCAGCATTTTTATTTATAAAAAGTATAGCTGTTCAGCTTTATTATTGTAACACGTGGCACCTAGGTGATGTGCGCGTCCTTTTGTTTATATATAAATAGTATAGCCACGCGGCTATACTGTTTAAAAAGAATATTTAATCTTATAAATTTTAAAAATATACTATACTGTTTAAAAAGAATCTGTATCAACGAAATTTTGTCAAGAGATGTTTTTTAAAATTTTAAAAAATATACTAAAATAAGCAAGAGGAACAAGATAAAACTTGTAAAATTCAGCAATGCGGCTCAGCTTAATGAGCTTTACCTGAATGAATCACCAGCAAAGGATCGTTTTGCAGCATCAGCATCCTCTTTCTTATTTATTGGTAGGAGAAAAGGGTCACAATGAGCAAGGGCAGCTGCAATTGTTAAGGCAGGATTCAGGCATTGAAAGATAGAAGAACCCATTAGAAGCATCTTCCCAATTTTTGGATCCAATGGTAGTGTGCAAAGATGGTGACCTGTCATGTAAGATTTGTCAGTCAACTACCAGAGCTGATATTCAGTAGAGACTTGCATAACTGATACATACCAAGTGGAGTAAGCCCCTCCATGTCATCTAAAGCTCCAATGGTTTTGAGAAGTTCGATTGCATTTTGAACAGCATGAGGATCTGGTGGCTGAAGTGCCTTAGCCAAAAAAGACCCAACAGCTCCAAGCTGCAAACTTTTGATGTGGAGGCATAGCTCTTGCAAAGGTGTTCGGAGAATTTCAGGTAACTGATATTGGAGCATTGCATCATGGATCATTTTTGGATATAGTCTGTAACAAACTCCAGGCTGCACACGACCAGCACGCCCTCGCTTCTGGAATCATCACCAAAGCAATAAAATTTAATAAAATGTTTATTTTGACAAACGATAAATGGATCCAGCTTGGTAGAGTCTCAACAAATTTGAAATTTGTTAGCATATGTGCAATTTTGAAAGGCTAACAATTCTTTGTGGATTGAACATCTAAAGATTTTTACCTAAATTGACCGTAAGTCCCTTCATACATTCATATCATACATGACAAATTGTTTTATGTAAAAATATTGACTAAATATGAAAATTGGTTTTTTGAAATAATCATTTTTTCAAGATAATTTTCGACGGCTTTTATTCCCTACACATCAAAAAAGAAAACTTAATTTTATGAGATTTTATTACGAAGTATATATTTACTTAATGAGCCATCATTTTTAGCCTAAATCGTATTTTACACTAAAACCGATTTTTCATATTCTGATTTGGTGGGAATTTGATTTTGTAGTAATTTTCATATAGAGAATACTTCCTTATTTTCATTGTAAACTTAAGTAAATTGAGTAATATAAAAATAAATAAAAGTAAAAGGACAAAGACATTTACTTAAATGCTAAAAATGAAAATAAGGTAATTGAAACATCAACAATAATTTTTCTGGCGAAGAGAGGTGCAGCGCCTTAATAGGTCCGTCACTCACCCCAACACCTTTAAAACAAAGGAAACCATATTGGAGCTTTGTGGTATTAGCTAATGCAGATGAGGTCTAGGTCGATAAGAATTCGCAGGGCATTTTCGACCTCATTATCATTGTCAAGGTGAGCAAAATTAGCAAAGCATCCACGTTGAACTTTAGGTAGCCACCACAGCCAATAGTGATCTGCAATCCGCACTGCAAATACATGATGTCTTGCAATATCTGTTCCTCGGTACATAACTTCCAGTGAAAATATATACTCCCATTACAATTATTAACCATATTATACACCAACAATAAGGATTGAATCAGAATTTTACAATCCTCGATACATGACTTCCTGTGATGTCTAACTAGCCTTCCTCCTCCAATACAGGCCAAACCTGGATATCTAAGAGCATAATCTGTTTCAAATATTAATCCAGGCCAAGCCAGGATAGCTAAGAGCATAACCTATGACAAACGAACAAGCTCTAACCAGACACAAATGAGTAACAAAGCAACTGCATACCAATGTTGTTTTGAAAAGAATGGCTTCCACTTTCCAGACAAGCCGCAGCAAAACCAACCTTCTCCAACTCCGTACAAATGGAGAGGATTACCTTTAGGCTCCAGGTTTACAAGATCAATACAATGTACAATGACCTGTTGCATGACCAACACAATCAACCGCTGCCTTAGTCTTAGACTGCAAAAACCCTTTTTTCTCCCCTAAGCAACCAGCCAGATTAGTATGATTGGCCTCTCTGCTTAGCAGGAGGCCGAGCTTTGGAATTAGAGGCCTCTTTCTAGATCTATATTGCTCTACATGTTATGACATTTTCCTCCCATCAGCACGAGGAAAACTTCCCAATTCCAGATGCAGGAATCGGTTGCACCTAAGTTTCTCCCCATCAGTACATAGAGCTTAAAGATTGAAATAAAACCAACATAATTCTCAAGTTGAGAGGCTAAGATGTAAGCAGAGACGCAGAGAGTGAGTTAACACAGCCAAGACCCAGGCATAGAATGATATTATGCAGACATAAAAAAAGAAAAGCCTGCTGGTAAGTTGTAACTTGTAGCAGTCTCAAATTGATTGTGCTTGCTTTAATCTATGGCACCTTAACTTCTAATAATCTACACCAACATTTATAACAGAAAAGGGATCAGTCCCAGACTGTTGTTGTTCACTATCAATACCTAAATAGCCTATGTATCAAGCATAATACCAAATTAAATCTCACAAACCCAGATGCATATTAATCCGAACCAATGTACAGGACAACTAGTTGGATATATAAGCAGCACATACCCTAAAACTCAAAGATCAACAATACATAATTATAGGGCAAATTTCCACAAATTCACATACAAAAATCCCTAATTTCCAAATTCACGGACACATAGCAACAGAAATTTCAAAATCCGATTAAAAAAGAACTGTAGTCAACCCAATAATAATGTCTCCACCACAAACACAAAATAAACCTCAGAGCTCCACATCTAAGATCTAACAACAACTAAAACTTATCGAGTGGACTCAGTCGCGATTCTTCAAGCGTTCGACGCGCTGGTTCAAATGCTCGATGCGGATGACGAGGTGGGTGACGGTGTAGAGAAGCCAGTAGAAGATCAAGGCGGCGGCGATCAAGAGCGCATTGCGCTGGCTCTTCATGATCGACTTCTGGTGGCGGAGGTGCTCGGAGGGAGTGCACGAGTCGCCCTCGCAACTCGGCCGAGTCTCGTACTTCCAGTAGATGTCCATCAGCAAGAAGAGGCAAAACGGCACCACCGACAGAAACGGTTTCAGGAGATTGCGGGTGACAGCGACGAGGCCCTTGCGGAGGCCGTCGAGGCCCGGGAGCGTCAGGAGCAGGACCATGATGGCCTCTGCAGCCGCGGCGTATCCTAGTACAACCCACTCCAAAGCCATCGGATCTCAGTTGCTTGGTTTCGGTTTCTGGGTTTGGGATTGAATGAAGAAATTCTTTGCTTCGTGATTAAGGACTTTGTCGCTTTCTCATCTCTCAGCGCTATTTATGGAGGACAGGAAAAAAGTAATATTTCTCGATAAAGTCGGTTGATTGATGTTTAGGAGGTGCGGTGGAAGGCCGACATGTGGCAGACTTGTTACTTGGACTGGTGGACATTCGTGATACAGGTGGAGACCTTTTTCCCAGGCCCCAAGTCTTCTATGGCGCTTTTTTTAGTCATTTGGCCCAACCCGTGTTTTGTGTTATGGATACGAATAACCCAATAACCCAATTACCCAATTTACCAACCCAAGTTTAGTCGTTTGGCCCAACCAGGTTCAAGTTTATTAGTACATGTTTTGGATATGGATATAATAATGGAAAGTCTCATACCAACCCAAAGCCCTTGTCTTCCCTGTTGCCATATTGAAATAATAATGCATCACAAGGCCATTTCTTACTTTTTTTCTTTCGTTGCCTTTTGAAGTCATAAAGACCCCCATAAGGGTAATACAGTAATATATAAAAACACGTCAAAGGGATTGATACGATGTATCAATTCTTTATAGTATAGAAAGTAAAAACAGATAAAAATACATAAGTTATTTTACATGGTAAAACTCCACTTTTGGGGAAAATTCACGGGACCTGATAGTCCAAGGCAAATTCATTATAGAACGATGATTACAAGAAGTATACAAACTTGTCTTAAACACTCTAGACAACGTACCAACTTCTTCGTAACTCAACTTCTCACGGGATGATCTTTCGACACTCTTTATATTGAACGCAATATTGATCACGATTGCTTCAAGCTCGCCAGAATTCTTTCAGCTCTCCTTATTTGAATCCGATACTAGTCACGATCGATTCAAGCTCATCGGAGAAAAACCGCCCAACGGTTTTGGTGCCCTCAACCATATGAGTCACCGAACATGCAAATGAATGCAATATGAATACGAAGATAAATTACCAAGATAATCTTACTCTTGATGATTTATCCTTCTGTAAAATAAAGCACAGCAACTTTCTTTTGTGTATATGAAAACTCAAGAAATACTCTAATCGTTGAAAGTTGTTGAACGAATGAAAACCAAGCCTTGCTTTTTAGAAGGGTTTTCAAAATTGGAAACAAGATCAAGTACTTCCTGATCAACATATTAATTTTCCAAAATCAGACTAATTGATTTCCAATCAAAGAAGACTTTTAATGTTCAAAACTGAAAAACAATTTATAAAATAAATTAATCTTTCTTAAAATAGAAAGTCTTCTTAATCAAAATGTTAATCAGATTGTGAGTTTAAAATAATGCTTGAAATACCACAATCAGGATGCATGATTGAATGAAGAATTTACTTTAGTGATCGTTGGTTGACATATAAGGCTTCAGAGCATATCTTTGAATTTTGACAGCCACCATCACAAGTTCATAACTACTTTATCATCTATACTTAGTCTAATTTGTCTCTAGGAAATGCCAATCACTTGGTTGACATATAAGCCTTCAGAGCATATCTTGGAATTTTGACAGCCACCATCACAAGTTCACAACTACTTTATCATCTATACATAGTCTAATTTGTCTCTAGAAAATGCCAATCACAAAATCAATGAGAGAGAGAGAGAGAGAGAGAGAGAGAGAGAGAGAGAGCATACAGTTTTAGAATGAACATCATTGAAATGGGGGTTCTGGCAGCTTCGTTGTCATTTTCATATTACATACAGAGAGCAGTTGTTTAGTACCCTTTTGTCGCATCCATGACACATCACTTTGAACGAGCCCAACAATTAACAATTAACAATTAAAAATGAAAAGAAAAGAAAAGAAACTTGCAAATATGCCTCGTGGAACGGACAGAGGGTGAAAATGTTGTACATGTTTGCGTAGAAGATGCTCTGCTTAATTTTCAGGCAAAATATAAAGGTCCACTTGATTGATTAATCTAGTTTGCTGCAGGCTGCCGCTTACAATTCAAAATGATTCTAATCCGCCCCCTTTGTTTGTCATGCATCTTGTCATCTTTCTCCCCATATTCAGGGTCACCATATCTACTCCTTTATTCATTTGTTAGTTTAAATAAATTATATTTAAAACTCACATTTTGTGCGCACTCATAATTTCTTTAAAGAAACTAGTACGATATTATATTAAGAGTCAAACATAATTACACTACTCAATAAGAACATCCTTGATCAAATCAGACGGCAATGGCTTCGAAATACATTCTCTGCATATGCATATTATATGGGGCAAGCTTCATAAAATTATCCAAAGTAAATTGGGGCAGAAAGGATAACTCCTAGGCTAGGCTAAAAGCAAAGGGATAATGGATGAGAGAGAAGATTGATGAATTAAATCCATGCCAGTTGTGCCTCTAAAAGCATATTTTATATATCAGTGAACCTTGCCTTAATCATTGTTAGGATCATCATTAAATTAGCATCTTCGATATCCAATACTAGCTTCTTTTGACCAATTCTATGTTCTTGAATGTTAGGCACCAAAGTCAAATATGCACAAAATTACTTTGGTTAGATGAAAAGCTACACGATATTGTACTGCTTAATCTCTCATTCATATATATAGCTAACTTCACCTAACAAAGAACCAAAAACAAAAACGTACAAAATCATACCAGCTGCAATGAGATTGAAGATTGGAATTACAGAACAAATGGACTTTGAATTCGCATGAAATTAGATGAACATGTCACAATTTAATTTTTGGTTAAAATCAAAAGTTTCCCACTCCATATATAAAGTTATCAAAAGTTTCATAACACCCAACAAAGACAATAAAGAAAGAAAAGCATCACAAAGTGTACTTTTTCCACACAAATCTATGATGTTTCTACACATTATTTGTAAAACAATCTAATTAAAATTGTCAAGACTAGTTAAGTGGAATGGAACTGTGTGGGTGCAAGGAGTAAGGAATCTTTGTGCCTTTTCTTCTTATTCATCAAAGTTTGATTTCACTTGTTTCAAGGTACCTTTATGGCTTTATCCATATACATCTTTCTATCTACCCTCGCAATGCTTCTTCTTTACAAAAGGAAATGTGCCAGAAAGAAACTTCAAATAGCCATGGAGGGGAGGGAGGACAAAAGCTGGGGCCAACAACTTAGAATTGAAGCAAAAAAGGAGCCACCGAAAGCCAAATGAAATTACCAGGGGTAGAAAGAAACAGCTGCTGTAATTTATTTACCACCTGCAAAAGAATTAATATATAAAAGAAGTGTAAGAGTTTTGACAGTGTATATATGCGTGATTGCGAATAACAAAATAATGTTATTTCCGTGACATGCATTGTTGTTGAGGGTATAGAGTGGGATTAGAGAGCAGAGAAAGAGAATATGTACTGTACATTTTTCCTCCTCGCACAAATACTTTCTGAAGTAAGAAAGAAACACGACGAGCAGTGCAACCCCTGCTATGACTCCAATCAATATTGCAAGTGTCTTCTCGAGCTCATCATCATCATCATCATCATCATCGTTGTGATCATCTATCAAACCATAAGAAAAAGATACCATCACGTTATCTTTATGCACAGCAAACAGAATAAAGTAGCAGTCAATAATAAAAACTGAATTATGAATGAATGAATGAATATGGTGATTTGATCCAACCTTAATTTAAAATGTTGATATTACTAAGTGTAATCTGTTTCTTTCAAGCCTAAACAGATTATGCAGTGTTTGATTGATACTTGATTTTCACCAATGTGGTAATTTTAGTATAAGGAGGCTCTGTTTTTTGTTATCTCATCAGATTCAAGCACTGAGAACAAAACTTTTGGATACCACTAGCGCCATGGTATTGGATTCCTTTTATGAATTCCTGATGAGGCAGAAATTCAAAGTGAGGGTCTCTTTGTCCCAATTGAGATGCACAAATTATTACAACTATGAGCTTTTAAAATAGCTTTTTTGTTACACAAGAAAAAGTCCAATTACTTGAGTAATGCAATTTTCTTTTGTTTCTCTTTGCATGGCTCAACTATCAATTAAAGAAAAAAGAAAGCACGTTTATATTCATACACAATATGAATGAACTTGTTAAGGCAAGGCAACGAGAGCTAGCCAAATTGCTCAATCGCTGGACTCAACAACTGCAAAAATCCATTATCCATCAAAAGCAGAGGAATATAATAACTTAACCACTCTGGAAAACTAATTAAGTACTTCTAATCACTACCAAAAACTCTGCACACAGGCATAAATAAAGTACATCAAACCAAACCCTGCTCACTGATTAAACAGGGGACAAGGATTTTTATAATTGCAGCACTCTTCTAGTAGTAGCAACACACACTCTTATACATACACAAAAAAGGGCATAAAAAGAAAGATGAATTTACCAAAATAGCCAATCCAGAGACGTAACTCACGCGTAATGCTACTACTTACATGGGAATCTTGGTAAATTCGAATTCTTCAAAACATAAAAAGTTAATTTTCATTTTAACCAGAGAGAAAATAACCAAACCCCAGAAAGTGGAAACCACCATCCGGGGTGGCGAAACTGCTTACCATGACCGCCGTTGGTGTGGTAGCCACCTTGCGAATAGCGCGCGTAGCACTTAGCCAAGAACATGTCCCCCCACGCGCTGGGCCCACAGCCTGATTTGAGCTGCGCGATGGCCTCCGACAGACAATCCTGGCACTCGCTCGGACTCAAGTCCCCGACACACTGCGCCACACCCTGGACATTCCCGGAGCCACTCACCCTGTACGGCCTGTAGGTCCCGTCTCCGGTCCCAAGATACCCCAGCACGGCATCGCGCCTGGTCAACACGTCCGAGTCAAACCCAATCGACTGCCCACATTTCTTGATCACCACGGTCTTGTCCTCCACCCCCAAGAACGTCGAATTGTCGTACTTGATAAAGCAGCCCTCGAGCTGCAACGCGCCGCCGCACGAGTTGAGGCATAGGTTACCGAGTTGACTCACCGAGCGGGCGACGCATTGGGCGCAGTCATTGTTGCTGAGGTCGCCGCGGCATTGGAAGAGGCCGTAGACGGTGTCCTGGGAGGAGGAGCCGGGGATGGTGAAGTTGTTGTAGGTGGTGAACATGGCCGAGTTGACCAGGGAGGTGAGGAGCGAGTTGACTTTGGACTCGTAAGGCGAACCCGGGAGGTATTTTTGCTGGGAACAGCCACCGAAGACGAAGGAGTTAATCGCAGAGGCGGATGGGGTTGCGAGGAAAGAAACAGTAGCGAGAAGGAAAACCCAAAGAAACACAAGTGTTTGATGAGAAGTTAAAGACATGTTGAATTGGGTTGGAGGCAGGCAGCTCATCTAGCTAGAGAGAATTTAGAAAGAGAATTTTTGAATATGAAGTGTATGAAAGATATTGAAGAGGTTGTTGATGGGGTGCTGTCAAATAACAAATATGAAAAGTTAGAAAGGCATAGGCTGCAACACTCTTTTTCTGTGGGTGTGTAGGTGTGTGTGTGTGAGAGAGAGAGAGAGAGAGAGGTTGCTTTGCTTTGAGGGGAATTTACGTAAGGGGCTGAGAAACTTGATGCTCGGGGTGGGTGCGTATGGTATGTTATGTGAATTATGAATTGGTTATGATTGGGGTGGGTGCGTATGGTATGTTATGTGAATTATGAATTGGTTATGATTGGGGTGGGTGCGTATGGTATGTTATGAGAGTGTAACTGAGTCATCAGTGGTTAATTGGGAAGTTAAAATGCATTATTACGAGTACGAAAGTTAGCGATGAGTGAGTTTAAAAGTCAATTATGGTTGAGGGGACTGGTTTTGGTTGACAAATTGACCACACTAGCCTCAAACTATTCTCTGTATGACTTACCTACTTCTACTAATGATTCTGAATATTAAGGTACTTTGGGCATTAAATTTATATATAAAAAAATTATTTATGAAATTATGAATGTGTAAGATTAGCAAATGAAGCTCCCATGAACACAAGTGTAACGTAAGTTCTAATTTAAAGCTTTGAAAATGATTAGAAAATGATTTGTAAAGAGTATCAGTTGAATTAATTAATAATTAACTTTCAACTGCTCCTTTAATTAAGGTAGGGCTGTATTATTAATTGACTTTCAATTTCAAATCAACGTACGCCTGCGAGTTTAGGTATATATGTATGACGACTAAGGAAAAAAGGAAAAGAAAATGATGTTCATTTTGTGACTTGAGATGCCCTTTTCTTTCTAGCAATCATTCAACGTTTACCACAACATAAATTTATTAATATCCGGAAGGTTCATGAAGAAAACAACATGAATGTATTGAGCGAGCGCATATAAATTATAGTGAATAAGTTTAGTCACAAAGGTGCAAATGAGGGGAAAAAGATATGATCTATCTATATGAATATCTAAACTAAATCAAATATATAATATTAGTGCCACGACTCTGCCTTTTTGTTATATTATGTATTGATACCTCAACGTCTCTCTCTCTCTCTCTCTCTGTCCACAAATGGAATACGATATACTCCAATCAGGATCGCAGAAGATGTCATCCTATTTTTTTATGATTTTAGTTTTTTATATATAATAAAAATTAAAACACAAGACATGCACATTTTAAATTGAAATTCAACTATCTGCTTCTTGATGAGTCGGACGACTCAACCCAAAACCTTTATAAAATTTAAGTTGATTCCCTCCCATCATCATTATTATCATTTTCGCACGAGTTTCCGCACTTGTAAGAAGCTTTTTTTTTAAAAAAAATTAAATTTATTTTAGAATTAAAAAAGATAATGAGTAGTTATATTTCATAAAAATTGGCGATTTCATGCACATATGCACTCTATCGATCTGTGGAGTTTTGTTTTAATTTTTTACAACCCTGCACCAGTCCATGCCAAAGCGATGGAAATGGACTGATTTCTATCTACATGTGTTTTGTTTAAGAACAATGTATATCCCCTTTCTCCCGCAATTGACTGACTAAATATTAGAGATTTGACTTGGAAGTTGGGTTGGGTGGACTGAGATGAGCAAAGGGTTGTTCCATCATCAAGTCAAGTGGAAATTTCGGAAAAGGAAGCATGAGATGGAAGCAACTGCAAGAGGGAAGGAAGGTCACCTTCAAATTCAATAATAATAAAAATGAGTGACTAACAATACAATAATGAAGTTTCTTAGTCTTTGTCTTTCCATCGCTTTTGAATATTCATGTGCCCACAATAAAACAATCGGCTTTTTTGCCTCAACCATCCGAGTCCCGACCATGCCATTGTCACTTTGCCCCTGCAGATAAGATTTCCCACCACCACTGCTTATTATGCTTGATTGGTACCTTCACCATTCTTTCTGTCTCGACTCACTCTCAGAGCTAGCCATGCCCATGCCCAACCGATCATGTGCTAGGGTTATGGTTATATATTAAGGAAAAAAGTAGCTACCCCCCCTGTACTCTCAATTTAATATACAAATACTCTCTCTCTCTCTCTATCTTTATCATGCGCTTTGTGGTGCCAACGAGGTCTAACTCAGTGAAAAATGACATTAAATTGCATATCAGAAGTCTCAAGTTCGAATCCATATGTCACCTTGACGGTGTGTGAGAGAAATTCCCTTTCTCCTTCCTAACTTTAGCAGTGTGTGAGAGAAATTCCCTCTCTCTTATATGTTGGGCAACAAGCAAATCTATATGACCAAATCCTATATTCTATCATTTTTCTTTCATAAATGGGAATTCATTAGAAGATAACAGAGAGGACCCAAATTTTCTTCAAGGGCCAGTCAAGTTGGGCCAAGATCAGATGGACCTACGTATCAAACCCAACTTCTTTTCATTCGTGGACCGAGACGAACTGGAATTGGGATGGGTTTGGGCTTTCCGTAAAAATATGTAATTTGCAATTGTAATGTTTGTCAGGGAATGCTCCAGAACGCTTTCCTGCTTTGTTGGGCAAGAATGTGATTGATTTCCTCTTTTAATACACAACGCTTTACGAACATATCAAATTATTCATATTCACTATATCAAATACAATATTATCATATCCCACATGGGAACCTTGAACAACACCCGAAGAAACTGAAGCCAATAGAGGGCTTCTTGTGACTATAAAAAAATAAAACTATACACACAAAACCTAACAAGCACTTCTTCCACAATCTCTAAACGATATGAACAGTAAACACAATAATAATATAGAGTCTTGTTGGTATATTCAGATCATCCACTCAGCAGGGGCAGGGCCAAATGGACCACGCCATCCTACAATTTGCCCTTTTTTTCTTTCAGACAACACTGCATTAAGAAACAAAATTCCCAATATAATTCATCTTCCTTTGTTCATCATCTACACGTTATGTAGGTAGGAAATAGAGTTCAAATAAATCCATTCATCATTATTAACCAACTTTTCCAATAAGCTAGGAACAAATAAATCCAGTATGATTAGAAAAAAATTATTAGATTACTCGTTCTTTTTAGATGCTGATTTTTCGATTCTCTCCTTCTCCATGCGTTCGAATAAGCTTCCATCATAAACAGCTCTGACTGTATCTTTGTGCAATAAACCACGGTTGTCCTTGCAAAGAACATAGAGGATCTTCCATTCTGTCCAGCTAGCAACCCTACAGTAAATATTGGTTTCATCATCTCTGTTTCATTTCTCTTTAAGTAGGGGACATATAATTAAGGGTTTTCAAAACCTACCATCCTGCATAATCCTTTGGCTCCCTATTGGCCCTGAGCATGCCCATCAGTTCATCCGATGTCAAAGCATCCGGATGCGTATGAGCATGCTTGCAGAAGATCTCTTCAAACTTTGAAGGAACAAACCTGGACAATTATTATTGTAATTAAATAGAAAATCCCAAAGAAAAGAAGCTGAAAATAGCAATGCTTAAACAATAAAACTTGGTTTTAGTTTTCACACAAGGGGCTTTGATTCTGCCTTCTGGAAAAGGAGAAAAACAATAATAATATAAACACACAAGCAAGCAACAATGTCCAAAAAAAGCACTAAACTTTCCCTCCCTATGTAAGCAAGCAAGCAATATTAAAATATACCTTCCGTGAGAATCATAGACACCGGAGTCGCTCCCGTGTTTGGCTTTATGGATGTTTTTGACTTCAATGGGAAGAAGCGGAGAAGGGAACTTTCCCTGCACCACACCACATACAACAATTCACTCTCTCATTTGTACACATGCAACTTAATTGTACATTTCCCTAAAACAAATTATTTTACTAGCAGCAGCAAAAGCCAGAACGACAGAAACAGACAATCATACATTTCCCTAAAACAAATTTATGTTGTTTGTTAATGTCACGTGTATTATTCTTGACAAGTTGATGCTTGCACATTCAACCAAATATTCTTTCATCTAGATTAACATAATTATATAAAAGATTAGAAATTTGCAATATGACATTGTAACTTTCATAACTAAACCCATCTAAGTATAAAACCATTTTTAGCCTGGAATGGCGGAAAAACTTGTATGAAACGGAGATAACATGTTTAAATTTGCTATTCTCGACTAATCACAGACTGCCACGTGAAAAAATTATCACGCATAACATACTGTGCTAAATCAAATGCAACAAAATAATGCTATTCGTTTTATGCAAGTGTTTCTCCTTGGATGAATTCTCTCATAAGGGTAAAGCAACAGGGGTGCTAGCTGTGCTGTGGTGATCAGATCAAACATTCTTCAGCGCCAGTAAGTCTAAGACTAAAAATGCATAGATATTTTCCAGGTACAGTTAGAAATATGTGGATGAGAATGTTCCCATGTGTCTAAACTTCTAGAGACTTGGTCAAATCTATACTGTACTTTACTTTTAAATATTCTCATCTGAGTAAGCAAATTTTATTCTAATGCCATGATAATGCTCATTCCTTTTTCACTTGTTGTAACTCATTTCGTTATTAAAACAATTTGTTTATTTTTGTAACTCACAAGTACAAAAACCAGAAAAAGAGTATGGAGATGAAATTATGAAATTATTGGGGGTTTGGTTATTTAACTAAAATCAATAGTAAGTTAGAGAGAGAGATATATATATATATACCGGGCGAGTCTTCTGACTGAGGGCCGCATTGATGAGAAAAGAACTTGCTGTGGACAACAGAATACCACAGCCAATTGCACGAAAACCTGCAATTGAGATCGAATTAATACACACTTATGTTTTAATTAAATATCATATATTAATAATGATCATATCTATGCTCGATTTTGAAGAAGAAACAAATGAAAACCTTGAAAAGTCTCCCATGGATAAACAATGCCGTCATGGTTCCTGTCAAAGAAGGCTACATGTCTCTGCAGAACGTCTTGTTCATTGGGTACGAATTTATTGTTAGCTGGTAAAGAAGAAGAACCCATATCTTTGAATCAAACGGTGTGTGTGTGTGTGTGTTTGGTTGGATAGAGGAGGAGTGTGGCTGTGGTGGTCGGAGGTTGAAAGTTGAAAGTTGAAACTTGAAGAAGGTGAATTAACGAATGATGGATGAAAGGAAAGGAAAGGAAAGGAAAGGCAACCTAATAACAAACGAGCGGAGCAACTTTAGCGACTTCTGGTTTGTTTTCGAAAATGTCAGATTCATAATATATATTTATAAAGGCCCCAAAACATAAAAACACAGATGCCAATTTCAATTTAAAACCATATGGCATGCTGTGCCGATACATATCTGATTCCTATTTATTATTGAGTCGTAAAAGCTTAGCGCTGGCACGCCCCTGGCCCTCTCACGTTGACTATGGCCCCAGGTTACACCACCTTTTTATATTTTTTATATTTTTAATAAATACAAAATTATAAGACATTTATTATTAGTTTTTATTGTTAACTTTATTATGACAGACGTGGCAAGCAGCACATAGTGACATAGCGCATGCAACACACGTATATGACACAGCGAAGCAATGAGGTATAAACCAAAACAATCTCTCTCTGTTTTAAAAGGGGAGCATCTTCCCAACGGCACTTTTTCCAAATTCTAATTTTTATTTATTTTTGTTGAGTGATTTACTCAGCAAGGAAACTATAGGAAAAAAAAATCTATTTTTTTATTCAAGGAAAAAAATCTGTTTTTATTCAAAGAAAAATAAGGTGAAGGGATTTTGGGTAATCTGAGCAAAGTCAATTAATGGATTTTGTTCCTTTTTATTTTCTTCTACAGAATCTATCTATCATTATTCATTATGTTTGTTTTTTCAAAAGAAGGATTCTCCATTCATGTTTTATTTAATTTTATTTGGTAATTAGTGCTGTTTAGGGTTTAGGGATTTCAAAATAAGCAAGCATGGATGTGGTGTGGGGGTGAGGTGAGAGAGTGATGCAAACATAGATTCCTTGTTTATGAACAATTGAAGGGTTTTTGCTTCATTTCTAACGCAATCTAGTTGAAGAAAGAATTAATTCATTAAAAATGGTTAGTTAGTTATGATGCTGAATTGTGGCAACTAAGCATACGAAAATAACAATAAAATTAACGAAGGAAGGAGGCGTGATTGGCTGCTTACTTGCTTTTGCTTTTGCTTTAGCTTTAGCTTTACAGGAAGAGGAATAGGAGAAGGAAGAAGGAAGAAGGAAAACCAAAAACCAAAAGAGGGAGGAAGCAGCGGGTGGGCACTCAACTGAAACTCATATGCTTTTACGTCACTTCACCCCATCTGTCATCCACAGTGTGAACACTCTCTCATTCATCCTCTCCTGCCTGCCTTGTCCACACGCACCCATCCAGACCCACAAAAGGAAGCTGCTTTGCATCGACAACAATCACATTTGGTTTTTTTTAAGTACCAATAATTGTGAACCCTGTGTGTTGTTGTAGTGTACTTCTTCCGAATAAAGGAAAGAAAACGAATCATTAACTTCTCTTTCTCATCAACGGAGTCGGATACTGAAATTCACTTCAACATAAATACAATTTTATATATCAAATTATTACAACTTTATTACAAGAAGAAAGTAAAACATCTATCTATCGCCACGTTAACTCAAAAGTCAAGCCTTCTAAAATAAACCTCAATCATTTGGCACCCTTTTAAACGGCCCAAATGTCAAACAAATTTCAACTCTACTTCTTTTATTATTATTATTATTATTATTATTATTATTATTATTATAATATATGAAAATTCGATAACATCCCTTTACTTACGCTCTTAACCAAAATACAACATTTTCAAATGAACAGAGAAGGGAACCATTACACGTCACGTATAAGAGAAGATGCGTTGCATAATTTATGAATGGGGTGGTACAAACCAAATGTAAATGTGCACGGCAACAGAAATTCTGTTTTCCGATTGCTTCAGACGCAAACATTTTGTATCTATCTACTATAGATTTTCGACTTGCATTGGATTTTTCAAGGGCATGTCATGTTTAGCTTAACAAACAAGAACCATAAAATGCTCGAGTCTTCTCTCAGCACACAAATCATCATTAGCGTGCGTAATAGCCTAGGACCATGCTCTATGTTTCTCGTTTTCAACATTATTATTTATTATAAAATATTGGATCATTCATCATCTTTATTAGAATTCATATCCAAACTTGAAGGCTTCAGACACGAAAAGAAAAAAAAAAAACATTGAAGAATCGGTATTTCGTAATTCATTGATTCATATAATTACATATCATTTACCCACAAAAACAAACTCGGTATTTGGTGCGATTTCAAATGTATTCACGTTAGAGAATCAAGAAACAGCCACCCTAATATAACATCCGCAGAAACTTACGGAGTCGTCACCCAATTCTGCAAATATAATAATAGCCAAACAAAATGCAGTCACATTCCAGAAACACAAGAAGTTAGGAAAATTCAAACATTTCTAGAAACACAACAAGTTAGGAAACCTCTCCTCATCAAGGACTTGTATTCAGCTACTGTCCTATGAGTGTGTAATGTTCCTATTGTTTGTATGAAAACATAAGTAGTGTGTGTGTGTGTGTGTGTGTGTGTGTGTGTGTGTATGTCCAGCATAGCCATATGTCATAGTAACCGATTAAATACGGCTCAAAGTTCATTGAAATTTCAAGACTCCTCATAGAACAGTCTTCAATTACATTTTGAACTGCAGGCTCAAAGAGTTCATATTCTGAACTGCAGCCTCAAACAGTTTATATTCTGAACTGCAGCCTCAAACAGTAATGGATAGGGTTACATCTCACAAACAGCTCATGGTTCCAGATGGGAGCAATTCTTAATTACATTTGTCAGTATTAGCACATAGATGCTCCTTAACTGGTATCACTCAACCTATAAGCTATATACGGTATCATATACTCATACAAGTCTCACCTTAGAAAATGCAACATTTCACCACAAGCCCCTTTTGATCACCCCTTCCATCTTCATTGCCTGAGAATTCATATTCAAATATTTAACTCTCCATTTCTACATGATGTGAGCAGAAAGAAAGCAATACAAGCAATTAAATTCAATCAATTGACTTTAAAAAGAGTAAAGTATGTGCAGCAAGAAACAGGAATTGACAAACCTTCAGGTGGCTGAGCTAGCTTTCGGTTTTGTGGTGACATCATCTCTTTCTTCAATTGTGTCAATATGTCCTCCATTGTATATTCCCTTTGCCAATTTGCAAGCATGGGGAAAAGACTGGGTTCAACCTGGTAATTTGTCCACCAATCAGCTAGTTTCAACCATACCATAGGAACATATTATCTGAATATTTAAGGGGTAACATCACCTACCACTCCAGTTTCCTGATTGACACATGTCATGTTAATCCTTGTTTGGAACCTAACAGTTGGTGGATTATCCGGATAATCCTTTCCACAGAACAGTTTCAACTGGCAAATTCTCCCTTCATGCACAGTCTAGCAAGAAGCAAGATCAGCAAGACAGTAATCTTCTATATTCAAAGAATGACATCATTTGGGATGCACCATTACATGATACATATTATAAATTTAGAAGTGCACTTGGAAAAAAAGTAAGAAACCTACATTGGGGGGGCCAATGATTGTCCCCGTCCATGACTGCATATATATATCATCGGCATCATCCATCCCATAGCTAACAGTGCCATCCCCAATTCCCTTTTCACCCCTCTCGAGCTCTTCCAGCAATCTGAAATTCCTCGGAACTGTGAACGAAAAACAAACCCAAGAGATATAATTACAACTCATGCATGAAGAGAATGATTACCATAAGTGTAGCAATCACAACCCAAAAAAAAAATAAAAAATAAAAAAAATCTACACCAAGACTAAAAGGCTTTGTTCAATGGTGGCCATTATTTATTTTCTTTTATTCTTTGAAGTGAGAGAGAACCAATAGAACATTTGCAAGGGGTAGTTGTTAACTTATAATTTCTAACTTAAGAGAGAAATGAGAAGAATATGCAACAATACATCAAACACCTCAATTTTCAGTTCTACTCTCTATACCCTGCTTTGGAGAAACCAGAGAGAAATGGTTACAGACAAGTGGAATCACCCTAGTGTTAGAAAGACATGGACATGGACATTTCTCTGACTACATTTTCTCAAGACCAAATGTAGTGGTGTTCTAAATTGATCTTTGCCCTCATAGTGCTCGTTTTCATAAGAAGAGATGTAATAACTCAAGATAGCTTGCGAAATTACGATGTAAATGTAACATCTTGATATCCAATTGAACACAATTTTGGAGTGTCCTTCCTTACGTAACGTTAAATCTAAAGATGAATCATCATGTCTTCCATATTAGAAATTACATGAACTCCCATGTGAGAGAAGATGCTAGAAAGAACTACCATGTAAGAGAAGATGCTAGAAATTTGAGGCTGTTAGATTCAACTATGGAGTATATGTTCAACAGGAAAATAATGAAGGAATTGATGCATTGGTTTGTGCCAACACAATTACTTAACTTACATCAAGATACAAGTATGAGTGTGAGAACGAGGGCAGAAAAATGGTACAACGCCGTTTATGTGACGAATCCACATACAGAAGATAGAATGGAGGTTCGTAAATCATAATTTAGCCAAACCAAATAAAGATGGAAAAGGAAAAAGAAGAAAGGAGTGGCTAAAGCACAACACGACTTACTTAATCTTGTCTCATGCTATTGTTATGAACAACAACTTTTTGACATCAAGAGAAAAAAATTTCCAGTTCAAAATCTTCAGCCAAATGGAAAGATAAGCCAAAATTATTAGTATTGACGTAACATCAGCTAGCCCTAAACACCTGTACTGGCTACACTAGTGTAATTACATCAGGAAGGTGTTAAAACATAATAGTACCTCAAATGCATACGTTATGTGCACTGTTCTGTTCCATACTAATTTCAACACAACATTCTTTGTTATATTAAACTCTAATGATGCGATTCTTACAGATACTTTAGGCTAAAATGACTCAAGGAACTGATACTAACATTGATTTGCATTAGAAGATAGTCAGAAATGCAATGAAACTCCCAACAAATCCAAGCAACTATCCTAAAAATATTATGATCCAGACACATATCAGCAACCAAATTGATAAAAATAAAAATGAAAGCAAATTGATAAGCACAACTTCTTCACTAGGTTAACAAACAAAAAAGCAATTAAATTCAGATAGAAAAAGTAAATAAATTGGGCACGAAAACGTACGATTCAGGAACCAAATCCACACATAAGAATAGATTGACGCTATGTTTATATGAACGCATGGAAAGAATGAATGCAAATATAACTGAGAGAGTGAAAAAAAATCTTAGGTTTTGCAGCAGGGCTCACCGACAACGCTTGATCCTTCAGACCCCATTTTGATGTTGAATTTGCAGATTCCAAACACAGCTGAAGATATCTATATATATTTATATAAAAATATATATAGAGGGAGGGAGAGAGAGAGTAACAGAAAGGCTGTGACGATGGATTGGAGACTGTAAGAGTCCAACTACGGCTCGCGAAGGGCCACGGCACACATGGAGAAAGGATAAAAAGGAGTAAGAGGAGGGGGGAGGATCCGAGTCAAGTATTCCTTCCGCTTAGGGTCTATCGCTATTCATCTACAGCCACGCCATCTGAGACGTACATTATTATTATTCCAACCAATGCATCCCGAGTCAATATAAATCCCCACCGTACATCTGTGCAATGTAAGACGGGGCCCACGAATAGAAGAGGAGAATCGTTCTCTTTATTTTCGCGATAAGTACAGACTAGAGTAGGCTTTTCTCTTTCTCCGAAATTTTCACTTTTCACCACATTTGTAGAAGAAGAACCAAACGGCAACAGCCTGGGATGGGACAACATAAAAAACAAAAGCCCAAAAGTCAGGCAGAGAAACAAAGTAGAAGGCCCAAAAAAGCCCACACAATAAAAAGATATTTCACATTCATAACATTAATTAATTGTACATATTTCATGCTAAAACCAGCTGATAACACATTTCATGCTGAAACCTGTATGCCAGAACAATTGAAGAGCTTGCACAAGTCTTGACGATTAATCATATCACTGTTAACATATCTGCGAATCTGCATATTGTATTGTCATTAAACAAACATCACTTAATTAGTTTTAATAATATATATTATGCAAACATATATATATATATATATATATATATATATATATCTTCACGTGCTTGTGAAACAGGTGCTGGGAAAGAGATAGGGCTTACGAGTCCTCCTGAGGTCATATATCTTAATGGTTGAATCATACTAAACAATTTAATCCAACAATTAAGAGATAGAGTCTTACCTAAGAATCATATATAAGGCCCTCACTATACAATTCTTGTTTGCATTACATTAAATACACCATTATAATTAATTACTCAACAATTACCTGCTGCTTTTTAAACATTCTGTATCAGATTAATTTCTTGTTTTTCCTTTTTCAGCTCATTGTTGAGTAATTAATTATGATGATGTGAATTCTGCACCTACCTCACCTACTTGTAGAGTGAAGTGAACACTTATTACTGTAATCTATCAAATTTTCAAGCCTTTTCAAATATGCACTTACAATCGACAGTTCCAGTCCAACCATTGATGAGGGGCCAATGTTATTGATAACATATGGAATGACATGTGACCTGCAGCTGCAGCAGGCAGATAACTGCAAGTTCATCTCCCGTACGTCATATTTGCTTCACGATAAATATGTGCCAACTGATAGGATTGAAACCAATGAAGAAATGAAATTGTGTACTATTCTGATGCAGCGATCTAATTCGCTCTTTTTGTTGTTGTTAATTTTGAAAGAAGTCGCACATTTGCAACTCTTATTACTGTACGTGATTTGTAATTTCCTACATAAATCCATATTAGTGGTAGTTGACAGTTGGGTGCCACGCACAAATTCTTTCGGTTTGAAGTTGTAGGTCTGCGCTGACTTTGATAGTGAGAGTAGCCAACCTCTCTCAAAATTTTATTGAACCAAAAAAAAAAAAAACAAAACACTCTCATCACTTACACACACACATACATACATAACTTTTATATTTATAAAAATAAGATAAAAATGAAAACTCATTGGCCATTTAGCTATATTTGGGCTAGTATATGTTTTTAGCAGTCCAGATCTCTTGGACTACAGGGGTCCAAGAGGTTGTAGTCACCCACCGTTGGATATTAATCCAATGGTTCAAAAAAAGTTTCTTAAAAAGAGTGCAAGAATGAGTGAACCGTTGAATTTACATCCAACGGTAAGTGACCACAAATCTCTTGGACCCCTGTAATCCAAGAGATCAGGACTGATGTTTTTAGTCCATTTAGCATAATGACTTTGAATAATATTTCGGCCTTAAATCCTTTCCAAGTGGGCTTAGAGAGTCTGGGCTACAACATGTTCTGATTCTGGGTCCATTTAGTAAATTTTCTTCCACTTTGAGTCATTCTATAGTGAGGATCTTATATATAGCCCTTAGATGATGTACTATTTTTTAACCGTCGGATTTGGCTAACCAATTTTATCCAACGATTAAGACTTAGGACCTTATCTAAGCTAAGGGCCATATAGAAAGCCCTCACTATAGAATTATGGCAAAACGACACTTATAGTCCATGTGGTTTCCAACTTTTACCACTAAGGTTCTTGTGGTTTCAATTTCGTCACTTTTGCCACTGTGGTTTAGGATTCCAAGCAATTCGATGATACCTCTCAATTTCCATTAGATTACTTTTAGTTATGTTCTTGAGCATGTGCCCTTCACATGGAGGGACATTACAGTCAAATTGAGCTATCTTATAAACCCAAAACACTGGCTCAGCCTTACACTTTCGAATTAGGCCATTTTTGGAGAAGTTTGGGAGATGTCAAACTCTGGCTAAGCTCCAAGGTGTCAATTTTGTAATGGAGAAATGAGATTGGGAATCTCCAAGAGAGATAGGACTCGTGGGAGACGTTTCTGGAAATGCACTAGATCTTACGTAATGTGCAAATTTATTTTTGTCAATTTTTGGGTATAAATGGTGAATCTGGTTTTTGTGTTATCAATTTTGGAATTGTGCTATGCAAGGAACACTTTATTGTGCAGATTTATTTGGGATGATGAACCAATTAGATTCAATCAAGCAAGTAGAGAGAATGAAGTAATGAGAGAAGGTGAAGGCATTAATGGCTGCTTGGAAGATGAATTGCATAAGCCCAAAAGGTTGCAAGATTCTACTGTAAATTCCCTAAATGGAATTAGGGATTTGTTTTTGTTGATTTGTGGATTTCTACTATTAATTTATGTGTTGTTGATCATGATTGTGGTTATGAAGTTGGTAAAAAATTGAACGTTGGCATCATTCCCATATGTTATGTATTTTGAATGTTGTAGTTCTTTTGGTTTCGAAATTTGCAAGGAATATAGAATGGAAGCTTTATTTTGATTCAAATTGCCGTATTCAATTGACATTTGTTTCAACAGCAACTTGACAATTTCATGCTACAATAAATTTCGTGTTTTCTCATTTGATATAACAGAATGCTAAATATTGCTAACAATCAATCTGCTGCTCACATTCAATTTCAAAAAAGTCACTTTCAATTCCAAAACAACTTCAAAATTCCATTAATGTTACAACAACTAAAAAGCTTCAGAATGTTAACAATTGATGTCACTTTCAAAACATGCAGCAATTTAAAATAATTTTACATTCAAAAGGTGCAACAATTGAAAGGTCCAACACTTCAAAATACTTTTGTATTCTCAACTTCAGCAATTCACAAAATAGTCAAGAATATGAATATGTTTCACTTCAGTTGAATTTCTACTGTATTCACTTCCTTGGCGCTTTCTCTGGTGGTTTCCATGGAGCACTACTGCTAACTCCCAACAGTCTTGGACCTTGCCTTGGAGTTGGATGCACAGAAGGAAATGGATTCACAGAGGCAAAAGCAGATGGATTCACATAGGTAGAGGCAGATAGATTCACAGAACTAGATACACCTTGCTGCAAAGTTGCATGAGATGAGCTTTTCATGATTTGCATTGAAAAAAATAAGTTTACCAATCATTGTAATATACATGAAGTTGGTAAAAAAATTTGCAAAATTATGAATTGAAACTCAGGTGAAGCTTTTTTCCTTCCACATCCATTTGAGAAACATATGCATTGGTTTGAGAACCTATTGCATTCATTTTAGAACCATATCCATTGGTTTCAGAACCTCTTGCATTCATTTGAGAACCAGATGCATTGGTTTGAGAACCATAGCCTCTTTTTTTCTTTGAAGGATACCCAGTTGTCAATCTTTTATCAATATAAGTTCCAAGTAGAGGGTCTTGTGGCTGATTCTTACAATTCCTATTGTTGTGGTCTTTTTGAAAACATCTAGTGCAAGTAACAGTCCATTTTCTTCTCAAATTGGGCTTATGGCATTAGTTGTCTTCTCCATCTCATGATCTTTTTTTTTTACTTCTCCTTGGTCTTCCTAGTTGTTTTATGGCAAGTGAAGGTGACAATGGTGTTTGGTTTGACCTTGGCCACATGTGAAAGCCTTTGACATGATGAATTATTGGCTCGTAAGCCTTTAAGTAAGTCTCTTTGTGAAAACATATGGCGACATAATCTTCTGAATGTCTTCTATACAGATATATAGCAGAAACATCATGAATGCAAGGGATACCATTAAGATCCCATCTCCTACAACTACATGTCATCTCAACTATATTTACCACATGTTGATCATGTAAATACACTCCTACTTGAAATTCATAAAGTCCAACTTAAGTTGGCATACAAGTCCTAGCTCAGATATATTTGATCTTCTCCAACTTCTTCTGAATTTTAGGGCAAATGACCTCTCATGTTTTGACACTATTTCCCTCTTCATTTGAAAACCTTTTCATAATGTTACACCCTATCATTTCTAGTACGGTTAGTATGGGTTTATCTCGAGCAGTCAAGATATAGCTATTAAAGGTTTCACACAAGTTATTTAACAACATGTCACATTTAGGGGCAGTACTAAACCTATGTCTGGCCCACTTGTCTAGATCTTTTGACATCAACCAATCATATGCAACTTCATTCATATCTTTCGGTTTATTCCTTTCAACCTCAAATTCATACCTATTTGATGCCTTAGTTGTACTTCATAACAGATCCTTTAGGCTCTTGCCATTGAACTTGTCCTTGAAGTTCCCATACATGTGCCTAATGCACCATTTATGTTGGGCTTAAGGCACCATAATGTCAAATGCTTTGTCTAGTCCCTATAATCACAAACAATCAGTTATTAAGCTTTAAAAAAACTAAAACAAAATGAAGTCAAAAAAAAAAAAAAAAGTAACAAACAATGAAGTTTCCTTTTGTTGATCAGATATAAATATCTAATCATGGTCACTTGCAGGACCAAGATCATCAATCAACAACTCCAAAAACTAACTCCAAGTTTCTTTTGTTTCCAACTCCACTGCAACATATGCAATGGGATTCGTGTTATCATTAGCATCAACCCCTATTGCAACTAATAATTGACCTGAAGAAAAAAAAATTTGAAGTTAACAACTATAAAAAAAAATGAAACAACTAGGCTTTACATGAGAAATGACCCTTCAAGTGGCACCCATTTACTCCAATGATGGGTCTACAACCAGCAAGAAAACCATTTTTGCATGCATCGAGGCATATATAAAGCCTCTAAAAATGTGGAGGAGGCTCCACTCTTATCTTCATTGTGCTTCCAACATTAGTTGCTATGACCTCATCACAATACTCTCGCAACCTTGAGTATTGCTCCTTATAAGTCCCTTATATTATCTCAATGACCTTGTTCTTAGCTCGTGCACATTGACTATCAGACAAATTATACCCTAAACATTGTGCAATTATCCTTTTTTATTTATCATTTTTCACAAATTTAATACGATAATTGCCTTGCACTACATAATTTTTCACAGCTTTTTTCAAGTCTTCGTTGCTTCCAAATAACATTCCATTCTCAAAGTTAAGGTTATCCAAATCAGACTTACAAAACTCTGAAAATTTTCTCCTTCTTTCACCTTCCTCATCTGAAGAGTAATTAGAGAGTTAAATCATTTCTCAAAGTTTTTATCACTGTATTCTTCACAAGCAGCAGCCACAAAATCTTTAGGGAGGTAAGTATTTTTTACCCTCCCAAAGTTGGACTGAAAATCTACATCAAATTCGTTGTTGTCATATAGGGCAGCATCATTGTCACTCTCATAAATCTCCTTGTCTGATTCATCAGCACTATTTTCAAATTCTAATCTTCTTCTCCTAGCATCAATATTAGTGTCTTCTTCAGCACTCTCTTCTTCTTCATGACCCTCTTCATTGATGACATTCCCAGCCAGCTCTACAGGAACCTCTATATTTCCTATATTAGGCACTTGTTCTACATATTCTTGGGTCAACTGTGACTGATAATTAAAAACCTCATCAAAAAAGGCATCTGGAACGTCATCTGGAAAATTTTGGCATAACCAAATAAGAACACAAATGCAAAGCATGCATATTGAATACTTTATGCAAATAAATAGGGACACTATGCTTTTAAAGCCTTTAGTAGTGAAAACATACACGGGACCACTGTCTTTACTTCCTATTCCAACAACCAAAAAAAAAAAAAAAAAACCATTTACTTCCTAAAGCCTTTACTTTCCCACCAACTATCCCACTAAGAGACAAACTCAACCCAGTACAAAAGGATACAAATCAGGGATTTCTCCCTAAATAACACATGCAGACAATTGAAAAAACAAAGTATTAAAAGCAACAAACGCTTTAACTATTGAAAGCTCTTATATCAAATTGAAACAAGTTAAATAATCAAGCTCTTTCTAAGCTGGTTTGTTCAAGCTTCCACGGCCTTCTCCTATGCTCTTCATCATTTTGGTTGTGTAATCAGCTCTTTCAATCGATTAAATTTTACGCACACATGAGAATTTTTAATTAAACCCTAAAAGGCCCAAAAAAAATCCCTAATTTGTATTTGAGGATTCCAAACAATTTGAGGACACTTCTCAATTTCCCTAGGAAATTCCTAATTTGTTTTTAACCACACTAATACAAGTGTCGTTTTGCCTAGAATTATTGCTTCCACTCCACTCAACTTTTGCTGATCGTGTGTTGAGCAAGGAAAGGAAGAAATATGGGAGTGTTTGTTGGTCAATGCCGTGCCATTTGAACTTTCGTCCCTGCTATTATTGAATTACTGGTTCTAATCATGACCGCGTGTATCGTATCTACTATCTACTTCTACTTCCTTGCTTAAATTCTTACAAGAAGAGATGACAACTGAAACACAGGCACCCTACCCGACCCACAAAACCATGGCGGCCAACACCACCGTGATCGGCCAACAGGATTATGATAGAGCTCAACAAGTCAAGCAATTCGATCAATCCAAGCTCGGAGTCAAAGGCCTCGTTGACTCCGGCCTCACCTCCATCCCCCGTTTCTTTATCCACCCGCCCGAAACACTACCCGACCTCCGACCCCATACTAAACCCCAAACCCAGCAACAACCGATCCCCACCATCGACCTCTCCGATCTTCACACCCATCGCCGCTCATCCATCGTCCAACAAATCAGCCGCGCCTGCCGAACATTCGGTTTCTTCCAGATCACCAACCACGGCATCCCGTCTGCGGTTCTGGACCGTACGATTGCCAGCATCAAGGCCTTCCACGAGCAGCCGACGGAGGTCAAAGCGCCGGTCTACAGCAGAGAGATGGGCACGGGCGTATCTTATCTGTCCAACGTCGACCTGTACAGCTCAAAAGCCGCCAGCTGGAGGGACACGCTTCAAGTAAGGCTGGGACCCATTCCGGCGGTTCCTGAAGAAGTGCCGGAGATTTGTCGGGACGAGATTGTTGGGTGGGACGGGGAGATCCTACGGCTGGGAGAGGCGCTGATGGAGTTGGTGAGTGAAGGGTTGGGATTGAGCGCGGGGAGGTTGAAGGAGATGACGTGTCTGGGAGGGAGGGTGATGGTGGGCCATTACTACCCGTACTGCCCCCAGCCTGATCTGACGGTGGGGCTTACATCTCATTCTGACCCGGGAGTGTTGACCTTGCTGCTTCAGGACCACATGGGTGGGTTGCAGGTTAAGCACGGTGAGGGTTGGGTGGACGTGAAACCCGTCCCAGGCGCTCTTGTTATCAACGTTGGAGATTTACTTCAGGTAAGTGTAAAATACAAGCAATAATCTAACGGGAGCGGTCGTTTTATTTTTACTTTTAATCTTTAAATTGGGGTTGATTGATTTGCAGATTATGTCCAACGGGGAATACAAGAGTGTAGATCATCGGGTGTTGGCAAACTCAAACCGCGAGCCACGGGTGTCAACTGCAGTGTTTTTCAATCCAAGCAATAGAGAGGGCACCTATGGTCCATTGCCAGAGCTGGTCGCGCCCGAGAAACTGCCACTTTACCGAGAGTTCACGTTTTCAGAGTTCATGCAAAGGTTCTTCAAGAAAGGATTGGATGGCAAAGCTTTGGTCAATCACTTTGAGCTGTAAAAAATACCACCTCACCAAACTGTACTGTGTGTAACTCATCCTCTGTAATAATAAGACTGTTAAACTTCAATCTTATGTATCATGAAAGTTGATAGTATTGTGTGGTAATTTATCTTCCTCAAAGGTTATGTAGATTATTTGAATTCAAAAAGCTTATATGGCCTGTGTTCAAAATCAAATTGATACAAATATGCACCTAAAAAGATTTCAATTCAAAAATCGTATTTCTTAGGTTCAGATAGAGCACTAGCTGTTTCTAGCTTTCCATCCCCAAACCAGTCAGACATCTCTTCATCATCTGTGCAATCAGAAAGCTCTAAGCTTCTTGGCATACTGGCAGACCTAGATCCATCATCGTTTGCCATATCCCTCATGCCGCCTTTGCTCCTCTCTAACATCTTCAACTTCCATTTGTCCCTCTTCTGCGGATTCTGAGACAGCTCGGTCTTACCTCCTGCAATGGGGAAATCTACAAATCTAGAAGCCTCATTCCATGACTTTAACTGACTACGGTCGTCATCTCCTTCATCCACAAATCTCCACATGCCGACACCTCTATCTTGACTTTGCCTATATTGCAACGCATATGATTGATCATTAACGTCAGAGTCACCTCCGACAAAACTCAAACTGTTATTATTAGGGTAGCCTCCATCTTCACGTACAGGTTCAGCAGAAGCCTCTGAAGAATGTGCTGCCTTAGGTCTTTTATGATCACATTTTAAGCACACCATGTTTCTCCTAAAGTTAATATAATTGCAACTGCACCAAAAACGGATATTTAGTCATATACAAGTATAGTATAAATCTGGAATCACTTGATTCAGAAAAACTCACGAGTCGCATTCCCACTCTCCAGGATTTATATGCCGCTTTGGAGGCTTCTCTTTGCATTGTAAGCATCTACCATTCTTCGCAAAGTTTAAGAAATTGCATCTGTAAAGAAAATATGATGTCTCAATAAGAAATGGAACTACATGTGGAAGAAAGTTAAGATCATAGCAGCTATTACTTGTCACATATCCAGTCGCCCTTCTTCAATGGAAGATGATCCTGATCCTCCCTTAGTTTTGCCAGTCTTTCTTCAGAAAGTTCATCACAACGTAGGCACTTGATATTTCTGGCGAAGTTTAGGAAGTTGCATCTGCCAAACGGAATACTAAGAAGGGTAAAACAACTTATCAAGATTCAATAATCATAAACAAGAAGATCAGCTGTCAAATTACTTGGGGCAAAGCCAGTCGCCTTGCTTCATTGGAACATTTATCTGCAATTTTTCTTGTGAAATTGAATGGTTTGGCATTGATGCAACCCTTTTCATGGTTGTACTTGTAGACTTTGGGAGATTGGAGTCAAGGTTCTCATTGCTGTAATCTACCATCTCTTTCAGTAGCCTTCTCACTGATTCTTTGACCATTTGGTTTAGACATGGCTTGTTCTCCACTGTACCAGTAATGGGATCAAGCCCATACGTTAACAAGAAACGCATGACATCCACAGTACGCCCACCTTCATCTTCACGTGCCTTCACATATGCTCTCTCACATTCTCCTCTCAAATTGCAGGAGCTGCAGACCTACTAAAATGCCTGTTCTTATTAGATATGACGATTATATCTCAAGCTTTTTTTCTACTGAAAGGTTAATTGGATGCCAAATACTTTTTGAATTTCTAAAGTAGTACTTAAGATTTTGAGAACGAGAGAATTCATTAATAAATGGAAGAGGGCTGAAAACACTCAGAGACTAAGCACGTACATCTCCTTCATTAATGCCCACATGTGCCCTTAGACGCTTTCCCGAGTTGACAACTTTCCTATCTAAGCTCGGGCATCCACATCCTGCAATGGTCCGGATATCTTTCCTTGACAATAGCCTGGCCACAAAAGGAATTTAATGAAATAAGGTCTAGAATAAAATTATCAGGTTTCAAAGCAAAATCAGTAAATAACATATGCCCTCCTGAAAACCAAAGACTGGATTCTCCACAAACAACCCTTGGTTCTAAATCTATCTTGATACGGCGGATATGAATCTATGGTATCCAGATAAGGTGAGCTCATGTGCAATTAGCTTTCATGAGACCAAAGCAAGGAGAACTTCAGTGCATTGGGAAAAATCTCATATCAACCTGCTTCCAGGTTACAGAAACAAGATAACAAAAGAGCAAACACACACACGCATACAGCAGTGATATGAAAATGCAAGCACGTGGAAAATTGATGGTAATGATAAAACAAAACAAGCTAGTGTTATTTCTAACTCCAACCACGAAATCTCCTGCTGAGGTTGCATAACAATTGAAATACCCAAATAGAAAAAACATTTCATCCCATGCTTTATATTCAAATGCATATCGTTTATTAAATTCATAACCTCAAAAAGGAAAAGAAAAGAACTTTATAATTCATACTCTCCTCAAAACCAAAACATCATCATTACCTTGTAAGACTACAACGGTCCCGAGCAAAATTCAGGCATGCTGTTCGTATACGATTCGATTCCTTTGGACCCAGTTCAGCATTCCGAAACGGGTTTTCGTCTCCTTCAAAGTAGCCTCTTTTCAACAAGCACTCCATCAGCTCCACCCATTCCCGCCACGGATGCGAAATCTGCACCGTACAATCTTCCACATTCGTCAGGCTTCCCCGATCGGACGGGTCATCGGTGTCTGAAGCCAATTGGGTGATCTTGTATGTGGGTTTTGAGTCTTTTGACGATTGAAGCTCCTTAACTTCATTCACTATGAAGTCCAGCTTTGGATTGGGAGCTAGGGTTTCGCTGAGGCTGTGAAATTGCGAAATTGGTATGAGAAATTTTGGGTTTTGGAAGTGGATTCTGAGGACAGGATAGAGATTGTCATGGCCGGTTTTGAGAAGCTTGTACATTTGACAATATTTGGCAGAGCTTTGTGATAATTTTGGCGGATAAAGACTCGGCCTGACCGTTAAGTTTGTTTGAAGTATAAACCCTGCTTAGTTCAGTTTACATCTCGCAGCAGAAACGCGTATCAGATGGTTAACTGCTTTTATAAAGTTTCGTTGAGTTTGGAAACAAGTGTAAGCTGTCCAAATTTTTAACAGTGCTCGAATCGGATTGCGAATATGTCCAAGGAGTTTAGATCACATGTACCCAAAATGCCCTCAATGTCTCCTCTTTATTCACAAGCACAACATCAGAAGACCACTTTGACATAAACACCAAATGCACCCCAAGCAAGTATGTGTGTAACATACATCAATATGTAATGTCTTTATTTATTTTTATTTTGATAATAAATTATGACTGCTGTAGTTAAACAAAAACCAAATTTATATATTAAAATTTGAAACCAATTAATTATAAGGCTTAAATGCTAAAATTGTCTCTGTGTTTTAGTTTATTGACAAATTTAGTGTCTATGTTTTCAATTCGGCAAATCTGATCCATGCGTTTAGTATTGTTAGTCAATGTGATTAATCCATTAAACTACTGCTAAGATAATAATAAATTTTTTATAAATATTTGAATTTAATTTAAAAAAATATAAAATAAAAAAATATTTAAAAGCTCAAAGAAATTAAAAAGCAAAGCATCTCAATTGCAACACCCCCTCCCTTCTCCCTTTCTCCCAACCTACTTTCCCCACCCACACCCAAAAGCCCCAAGCCACAGCCACGTATGAACTCTAATCCACCCACCTCACCCTTACCTCTCTCTCTCTCTCTCTCTCTCTCTCTCAAGAACAATCCCTAACTCTCGACCATCTCCTAATATGTAGAAAAAGATATTTGGCTTGAATGATATTTTATTAATAACACAGGAATATACATACACGAGTATTCCTTATACAATAAGAAATCCTACTATTTAGGAATACCATCTAAGGTAAGGATTGGATATGAATCAATTACACATTTCTTTCCTATCTAAAATATTTTTACTTTTAATAGTCCCCTTTAAGTTGGAGAGTAAATATCAAGAACGTCCAATTTGCATAACATAACTGAAAACTTCTACTTGCCCAATGGTTTTGTAAATGTATCAGCTAGTTGTTGTGAAGAGTCACATGCGATGTAGAAACAATACCATCAAGTATTTTGTCCCGAATAAAATGGCAATCCATCTTCATATGTCGTGTTCTCTCGAGAAAGATTGGGATTGCCGCTATATGTAGTGCTACCTGATTTCACAATACATACGGGATGCTCATGAAGATGGCAAGTGTAAATCTTGCAACAAAAAACGTAACCAAGTAACCTTACAACATGTGCTAGCCATTGCCCTATATTCAGCTTTAGCTGCGGATAATGAAATTGTCTTCTATCGCTTTGTTCGCCAAGAAATTAATGAATTACCCAAGAATACATATTATCCGCTAGTTGAACGATGGGTTAGAGGACAACCAGCCCAATCCGAATCACAATAAACAATTAAACCTAACTTATTGTCCTACTGAAAAGGCAAACCTTGACCCGAATTAAAGTTGAGATACCGAACAACCTGGAGAGTAGCATTCATGTGAGGTAGTCTGTCACGCCCTAACCCACGGATTTATGTAACTTTGGGTTAAGACGTGATTCACACCTTAATTGTATCATTTAATAATAAAAAATAACTAAAATGTGAAGAAACATTTAAATAAATAAAATAAATATTTCACATAAAATATTCAGCGGAAACGAAAATATCTGAAATTTTATAATTTTTACATTATTTTACAAGTTAGAACTACTCAAGAGTTCACTAAAAGAGTAGCTCATTATTCATCCACAAGCTATGTACACAATACACTCTATAGATATGCCAAAATCATCACAATAGATTTCAGGTTCAGTACCTGCAAAATTTGTTAGGGGGTGATCGAAACCACAGCTCAGTAGGTTCATAAACCTTTTCACGGTAAATTGATATAACTAAATTAAGTGACATACAATCACACAGCCAAATATCACATTAATAAAATTAATGCATGAACGCTCTTCATCTAATCCCATTAATTCATATAACTAGACAAGCAGACTTGCACGTCCCATACCATGCTTATACCACTTGGTCCCGAATGCCTATTTATATGAACTAACCCCCATCTCAATCATCCCATAAATCCCCTTTTGTTAGTCATTTTGTCTAATTCCCTATCGCCAGTCCCGTATCACCCAATAAAAACCATGTGCACTGTGGGATCCCTGAGATCTGGTACCTGCCAAAAGTTAGACTCAACTACACAAAAGATCATTTCCATTCTCTTTTTCCATCATTATTTTCTCAACCCAACAATTCCAGTCAATTTCGATGACATGATATAATTATGCCTTTCACATATCCTTCACAACAATGTAACCATTTAAAACATCACCAATGTATATATAATTATGTCAACATTGTTCAAATAGTTAAGAATACGTAAACATCCAATACAGGGAACTTCAACCAAATTGTAATACCATGCATAATATAATGCTCATGAAATTTAATTAAATCAATCCCCGTAAAAGGCCCCCCAAGAAACTCCTACCTCGATTACAAAACTAGCTTAAAATTTAAGAAAACACAAGCTAAGCCCTATATCTCCTCTAAGAGTTTCATCACCTTTCTATCTTTTTCTTTAAAAATGTTTACACCATAATGAACCGAGCAGACCCAGCATCAAAGCGACTAGCACCAAGGCAGCTGGGCCTTCTCCCCTGCCGAAGGAAGACACACTTCCGAGGTGCCACACCTGCCGAAGCTCCCAGCTGCCAAACCTAATCTCCAGGACACGTGTCGCCACCACAACGACTTGTGCAAAGTCCCACATTGGAACTTTGTGCAAAGCTCCCACTTTCACTTCCCTATAAATAGGGAACAGTACCCAGGTAAAAAGGGTAACTATTCTCCCACTTTTATTGTTACTCTGCCAGAATTACTACCCGTAACTGACTTAGGCATCGGAGAGCCTTCGGCCGGCACCACACCGGTGTCCGAAGCTTAACGATTGCTTCTCCTACTTTATCTTCTGCAGGTCTCACCAACCTATTTCACCAAAGGCCTCAGCCCTCTTCCCTGCTGAAGACCCAGCACACCTAATCACTAAGTTGGACTCAATATTGGCCGGGCCATTTTGAGCATCAACAGTTTGGCGTCGTCTGTGGGAATTCGACACTTGAATCCCCTCTTTCTTTATTAGCTCAGCTGGCTCCTTCACCCATCAGGCCCCATTGCCTCTTCTTCACCCCACACTCTGCTATGCCGACCGAGGATAGCCGCGATACCCAGCACCATACCCCCCGCGAGGGTACTTCCCGAAGGAAATCTCCGAGAGATGCCACTCTCCACGCAGAAGTGGAGCGCCTCCGCGACAGTATTACCAAGATGTCGGAGAAATACGAGCATCTTCATTGCCGGAATGCTAAGCTAGAGCATGACTATCGTGCTCTAAAGCGGAACCAAGAGAGGACTCGCGCCCAGGATGCCCAACAAGACCTCACCCAGAACGTTGGGCATACTCAGCCGAACCAGCCAGCACATTCCAGCCACAGCGCCCCGGCCCAATCTAGGCTCCGCAAGGGTAAAGACCACCTTCATCCGGAGCTAACCCAGTCACGACTCTTTTGCGTTCCCCTACCAAAGGACCGGCCCCATGAGCCAGTCAGGATCTATCAAGATTACAGGGATCGCATCTCAGACCGTCAGCCGGGGCCGATCCTTATCCCTGTCAACCTCGAGGACCCACAGGTGACACATCTGGGCCCTTCACCAGCCCCCGTCCACGTACCCAACGGCGAAGGTGTCGGGGACTCGGATAGTTGGGAATTCTATAATTCAGAGACCTGGCCAACTTACCACACTGAGACGCTGGAAGATTGGGAACATTCCCCAGCCCCTGTTCGCCCCGTCCCCAGACCTTTGGCACCTGAAACTCTCCCTCATGCCGACCCGGCCATGAGGCTCCTCTTCGAAAAGGTCCGGCGCCTGGAGAGCGAACAACATCGCAGCCATCAACCAATCTCGGCAAAACCAGACTGATCGCCTATACTCTGTCGACGACTTGTACATGCTTAGGCAGGCTGAGGACGAACCCCTTCGGGAATATGCAGCTCGGTTCAGTCATGAATACTCCCGCTGCCCAGACACTGACGATCGCGCTGCCTTCGGCTCTTTTAAGAGCGGCCTCCGCGAATCCAACTTCCGCTACCTGGTTCATAGCAATAGTTGGAACACATACACAGAGCTAATGAAGCAGGCGGCGATCCATGCTAAGGCTGAATACTTCAATTCCAAGCGTGGCCCAGCCAACCTAGCGCGCAACACTTTCGCCGACCCTCCACCTGCTCCAACACTCGCCCCAGCCCCACCTCGGCATTCTACCCCTACCCCGAGTGCCCAGGACAACCAACAACATAAGCGGAAGGATAGCTACCAGCATCCCTTCGGCAATAACAAACGTGGCAGACATGGCAACCACCACCATTCTAGCGGAGGCAATCCTCCTAAGACTAGTGATCGGGCCCCCCTTCCCTTCACACCCAGGCCCAGGTTCGAGGTTTTTACGACCCTCAACACCACCTATGAGAACGTCCTGGTGCGTGAAGCCCCCATCATCCCCAAGCCACCCCCCCGAAGACCATCCAACAAGCCTATGCCAAACACGGGGTCTTCTGCCGCTTTCATCAATTCAGCGGCCATGACACTGAGTCTTGTGTTGCGTTGCGCAACATAATTGAAGGGCTCATCAGGGAAGGGAAGCTGGACAACTACGTGCGCAACATACCAGCCCCGCCTAACCCTCACCAGCGCCAAATCAACATGATCTCCACCATCAGCGGAGGCCCTACCCTGGCCGGCACCTCCAACAACTCCATCAAACATTATGTCCGCTCCACCTATGCGCACCAGGTCTTCAGCACCGAGCAGGGACGCTTGCCGAAGACCCACAGGTCTGGCTGGGCCCCCATTACCTTCTACGAGGAGGAGGAGCGTGGTGTTATCCTCCCCCATGACGATCCACTCATTATCCGGGCTGACATTTCTAACTTCGACGTTGGGCGTATACTGGTGGACACTGGCAGCTCAGTCAGTGTGATGTTTGCCGAGGCCTTCAATGAACTCTAGGTCCCGTCCCACCTACTCGATCGAAGCATCACACCCCTTGTGAGCTTCTCGGGTGATGTGGTCCAGCCCATTGGCAGCATTCATCTCCCTATATCAATTGGGGCCGCACCCCAGCGGACGACGATCACTACCCCCTTCCTTATCGTCGATTGCCCCACAGCCTACAACGTCATCCTCGGCCGCCCAGCCTTGGCCCAAATGAGGGCTTTTATTTCCACGCATATGCTACTGTTGAAGTTTCCCACTCCTAATGGCCCAGGCACGGTGCGTGGCGACCAACTCGGAGCCCGAAGCTGCTATGCTTCAGCCGTCAAATCCACCAATCGCCAACATAGGAGTGAAGCCCTTGCAATAACCAAGGCTCCCGCCCCTCCTCAAGCTGGCACAGTACCACCTGAGGACCCAAGGGAGGAGTCCATCACACCACAGGCCGAACCTATGGAGGACCTGGAATTGGTTACCCTTCATGACGACATCCCGGATCGACAGGTCCGGATCGGCACCACCATTTCACCAGAGCTTCGCTCTGACCTGGTCGCCTTCCTCCGCCTCAACTCCGAAGTCTTTGCATGGTCCTACAATGACATGCTTGACATATCACCAGACATCATATCCCATCAACTTAGCGTCAATCCTGCCGTCCGACCAGTGCGACAGAAGCGTCGCGCTTATGACCCTGAGCGCTATGAGGCCATGAGGGCGGAGGTGGATCGATTGAGTAGTATCTGATTCATCAGGGAGGTTTACTATCCCACATGGCTGGCCAATGTCGTGATGGTTCGTAAACCAAGAAAGGGCTGGTGCATGTGTGTCGACTACACCAACCTTAATCGGGCATGCCCCAAGGACAGCTTCCCCCCTACCCCGCATTGACCAGCTAGTCGACGCCACGGCGGGCCACGCCCTCCTTAGCTTCATGGATGCTTATTCAGGATACAACCAGATCTTCATGCACCCCGAAGATCAGGCCCACACCTCTTTCATCACGGACCGAGGCCTCTACTATTATAAGGTGATGCCCTTTGGCCTCAAGAACGCTGGGGCTACGTACCAGCGACTGGTGAACCACCTTTTCGCCCCACTGATTGGCAATACCATGGAGGTTTATGTCGACGACATGCTAGTCAAGAGTCGCACAGCTGACCAACACATCCCCAACCTCTCTACCATGTTCACCATCCTGAAGCAGTACAAAATGAGGCTTAACCCCACCAAATGTGCATTCGGGGTGGCTTCCGGCAAATTCCTTGGCTTCATGATCAGCCAGAGGGGTATTGAGGCCAATCCAGAAAAGATCCAGGCCATCTTAGATATGACAATACCTAAGACGGTCAAGGATATCCAAAGCCTTACAGTGCGTGTTGCTGCCCTGACTAGATTTATCTCCAAGGCCACTGACCGCTGCGCCCCATTCTTCAAGGCCCTTAAGGGCACTAAGCGAAACATCACCTGGACTGCCGAGTGTGAAACGGCTTTCAGCGAGCTGAAGGAGTATATGGGCCGGGCCCCTTTATTGTCAACCCCTGAGCACGGAGACATCCTCGTGATTTATCTCTCCGTCTCAGCTTCGGCTGTTAGCTCTGTGCTCATTCGATCAAAGGATAACGCGGAACACCCAGTGCATTATGTCAGTAAGGCATTGCAAGATGCCGAAGTTCGATACCCAGACATCGAAAAATTGGCGTTCGCCCTGGTCGTCTCGGCTAGACGCCTCCGACCATATTTCCAAGCTCACACCATCCATGTCTTAACCAACCAACCGCTCCGACAGGTGTTGCAGAAGCCAGAAACTTCTGGGCGACTGGTTAAATGGGCCATTGAACTTGGCGAGTTTGATATTCATTACAAACCCCGCCCGGCTATGAGGGGGCAGGCCGTTGCTGACTTCTTATCTGAATTCACGGAGCCCCAAGCTTCAGCAGCTACCTAGCTCATAACCGAACCCAATCCCTCTCCGAGCCAGGACCAAACCCCCACCAAAAGCACTCTCGATCTAACCCAGCCCCTGTGGACTTTATTCGTAGATGGCTCTTCTAATGCCCAGGGGTGTGGGGCCGGCCTCGTTCTCGTCTCCCCAGACAAGGTTGCCCTCGAGTATGCCCTCCGCTTCAAATTCCAAGCCTCCAACAATGAGGCTGAATATGAAGCACTCTTAGCTGGCCTTCGCCTAGCCAAAGAGATGGACGCCAGGCAAATTCAGATCTTCAGCGACTCACAGCTCGTGGTCCACCAGGTCAACCAGGACTTCACGGCCAAGGATGCCTCTATGACGGCTTACCTCCAGCACGCTCGGCACTTGCTGGCAACCTTCCACGCCCACTCTATCAAGCAAGTGCCACGCTCAGAGAATAGCCATGCCGATGCACTAGCCAGGTTGGCATCAGCCTTGGAGCAAGGAATAGGTCGCCACATCCACATCGAGTTTTTGGCCCAACCCAGCACAAAAGCCCCACTCATCTGCACTATTGATCACAGCCCTACATGGATGGACCCCATCCTCCAGCTCTTACAGAACCAAACACTACCGGCTAATCCGGCCGAGGCACGACGCGTTCGCCATCGCTCTGCCCGATACCTAATCATAAACGTCTCCTTATACAAGCGGGGTTTCAGCCTTCCTTACCTAAGATGCCTGACTCCAGAGGAGGGTCACTATGTCTTCCGAGAAATCCATGAAGGCATCTGCGGTAACCACTCGGGCGCGCGCTCGCTGGCCCATAAGGCAATCCGCCAAGGATACTTCTGGCCGTCGCTCCACACTGACGCCCAGGCCTTCACCCAGAAATGCGACAAGTGCCAGCGATTTGCCAACATTCCACAACTCCCGGCTGAACCGTTGACTGCCATGGTCAGCCCTTGGCCATTTGCCCGATGGAGACTGGATCTCATTGGACCTATGCCAGAGGGCAAGGGCCAGGTCAAATATGCAGTTGTGGCCGTAGACTACTTCACCAAGTGGGCTGAGGATGAGGCCTTGGCCACTATCACTGCGGCTCGCATCGAATCCTTTGTGTGGCAAAGTATTGTATGTCGCTTCGGCATCCCCAACTCCATCGTCACCGACAATGGCCGGCAATTTGACAATGCCAAATTCAAACAATTTTGTTCCAACCTAAAGATTCGTCTATGCTTCGCCTCCCCAGCCCATCCTCAGTCCAATGGCCAGGTCGAAGCCGTGAACAAAATTATCAAGAAGACCCTCAAGACAAAACTTGACAAAGCCAAGGGCTGCTGGCCAGAACTACTCCCGGAAGTACTCTGGTCCTACCGCACCACCTTCCGCACATCCACCGGTGAAACGCCGTTCTCTCTATCATTTGGAACCGAGGCCGTAGCATCGGTAGAGATTGGCCAGCCCACATACCGAACCTCCACTTACGATGCCAAGGCCAATGACGAGCAGTTAGCCCTCAACCTCGACTTCATTGACGAGCTCCGTGACCAATCAAGCATGCGCAATGTCGCGTACAAACAACGCATCGCCAAATACTACGACTCCCGAGTCAAGACCCGTGCTTTCAAAATGGGGGACTGGGTCATGCGCAAGGTTTCCTTGGCTACCAAAAATCCCAACGAAGGTACCCTCGGCCTTACATGGGAAGGTCCTTATGAGATTATCAAAATCTGCCGCCCCGGCACTTATCAGCTTCGCAATCCCACATGCAAGACGCTGCCTCACCCCTGGAACGCTGACCACCTCAAGTACTACTACAAGTAAACATATCCAGACCCTAGGACAATACTTTGGTCTTGATTATTTACTATAAGGTAGAAGGAAGGTATCTAGACCCTAGACCACTTGTACCTTCTGCCTTTCGGCATCTATTTCAATGAAATGCCTGACTCCGGCTCATTCTCATGCACTCACATTGTTTTTATTTTTACGAACACAATTAATATCATACCAAGTTCCATATCATAAATGAAAACCCTGCTCCACGCAAGGAAAAGTGTTCATACATAACCAAAATAAACAAAATAAACAAGTGTTCCAACACAATCACTAGAGTACAAAATAACTATACTACATAACGAAGGCAACGCCTTCAAGACTCGGTCGAAGGGGCATCCTCAGTAGCCGGCTCCGCCTCAGGTGTTGGAGCGCTAGCATCAGCAGGAGGGGTCTGTGCAGGAGGCTCCACTGGTGTCAAAGTTAATCTCCACCGAGGGGTTGAACCTAACCAACCTATCTTCCCAGCGAAGCTGCTCATCAACCAGTCGATTTATGATGTAGCTCTTCTGCTCCTCTGAGGTTTGGAAGGACTCGATCGCCTCGACTGGGGCAGCAGCCACCTCCTCGGCCTTCGATCTCTTCAGCTCCTCCACCTCATTGGCCAGGGCCGCCTTTTGCACCAGTATGGCGTTCTTCTCTCGGATGGCCTCCTGCGACTCAGCTATCTTGCTCTTGGCCAGCTCATCCCGCCTCTTCAGCCTCTGGATCTCCTTGTCAGCCTTGGCCATGCTGCATACATCTCGCCAAAGGCCTGCAAAACAAAACAATGCCAGTCATTCCAAACAAGAATAATCCAACACAAATACACACAAAAAAGGGCCTAAACACTTACATAGGCCGAGGTGAGTATCGTCTTTTGGGCCCGGTCTATGAAGGAAGAGGCTGGGGTCCTCACTAGAGCCTCAGGGTCGCTCTTCACGCCTTCCAGGAAGACGTTCACCAAAGGCACCTCCTACCGGTGCATAGCCAGGTTCACTTCCTTCTTCTGCTGGCGTAGCCTGCCAAAGTCTACCTTCTCTACCCCTTCAGCAAACACATCCTCCATGCCGAAGGGTAGCTTCGGCGGTGCCTGCAGATCAAAGGGCGGAAGTCTCGGCATCGGCCCCATCACATGCTGATGCGCCTCCTCTAAGGCTTTCCTCTTGCCCAGCACGTCCGCAACCCGACCCTCATCATCATCTCTGGGTCGTTTTCCAGCACTCTTCTCAGCTTTCTTGGCCCGAGACTCCCTCAGCCGCTTCTGCATCTCGGCCTCATCAATGTCTACGGCCACCTTCGTGCTCCCCCTTATGATGCCAGCCACTGTCAAAACAAACAACACAATTACATTAGTCAATCTCACAAAGGCTTAGCACACAAACAAAAGGTTAACCCAGGTACTCACTTCCTTGCAGTAGTCCGGACTCAAACAAATTCTTCTGCGTGACAAGGTTCCCACACTCACGCTGAGTCTCTGATAGCTGCGCCCTCACCCACTCAACCTCGTCTTCTTGCTCCTTGGAGATTGGGCCCCACTTCACTGAACCTGCATCAAGAGTTAGAAACTACTTAGCCATTTACACTGGCACAGACAAAGTACAGAACCAAAAATAAGAGCCAAAACAACACAATCAAGCATTAGACAATCTTAAGGGATGGGGCCAAGGACCTATAGACTGGAAGTGGGTAGGAATGTGCTGGACAACGCTCTTCCATGGAGGACTCTCCCAGTCCCCATAGGCCATGCACCACCTGTTCCTCCAGGACTTTTGCGTTGTGGGCTTGTGTCCAATAAAATAGCCCCTCTCCCTCGCCTTTCGGCAATTAGCCTGTACCCAGCCAAAATTCCCCTGCTGCTTCAAAATGGAGGATAGGTACATGAACTGCTCAAACGTTGGCTCCCCCAACCCAGCCAACCACCAAGCAATATACACCCCATGCAGAAGAATCCAGAAGTTGGGATTATATTGCCCCGGCGCATACCCCAACTTAGCCAACATCATCTGCATCCATGGATGAAAGGGTAGTCTGAAGCCGTGCCGATACATATCTGTGAAAATCATCACGGAGCCATCCGAGGGATATCTGACTACATCATCCTCAGTGGGTAACCTCAAGCCCACATAGGCTGGCACACAAAAATCTGTCCGCAGCTGTGCCAATTTTGCTTCTGTAAGCGTATTCCGCCTCGGCAACGGGACACCCACAGACCCTGATGGTGACGCCTGGTTGCTCGAACCCACCTCTTGCGTTTGGGGCAAGGCTAGAACCCGGTTCGCTATAGCCTCTAACTCTATATAATTCATTGCATCTCCCTATATGCAGCTGACCCAGAGTCTTCGGATGGCTCACCCCTCTCACCCCCAGGCCCTATCATCCTACTTTCTATAGTGCCTTCTACCATACCCTCTGTCTCTGAACTCTCCTCTTCAGAACATATATATTGGCTGGGCTCCTCACTCTCAGTATCATCCCCACCAAAGGCAGGGGGGTCAAGACTTTCCCTATCAGAACTTTCAGACATCTACAATATGCAAAAACAAGAAAACAGAACTAATGCACATGCAAGGAGGATCGAACAACAACAACAGAAGAAATTTGCCAAATCTTCATGCCAGGCAAGAATTCTACATGTCCATACATATGTTCAACGTGTTCATCATGTTCATGCTCATGTTCAATGTGTTCTTCCTAGCCTTCAACATGTTCATGCAAAACAAGACATTTCAATTCAAAAGTTCAAGCGAAATAAGGTCTAACCTTGTTCGTAGCACCACGAAGGGATCGCCGGAAATCACCTCAGCCACAAGCACCACCACAAACTTATCGCCAGAAATCGCCTCCACTCCTTCAAATTCTCACAATTTTTCTCAACTCAACTCAAGTGTGGTGCCTTCACCACCCCAAGTTCCTATTAAATAGCCAACTAAGGGTACCACGCCTCGATTCACGGGCAAACCCTAGCACCCTTTCATCTTTCCTCTTAAATCCCTTGTACCTACACACCATTTGAAATTCAATTTTCAAAAAACAACAAAACAAACAAACAAAAAATTGAGGGAAATTTAGGGGCCTTGCCGAACGGCAAGGCCCGTGAAAAAACAAAATGGAGTCCCCAAAATTTCAAGTATGCTAGACTACTTTTTAAGCCCAATCCTATTACAAGGCTAGGGCCCAAATTTGATCAAGACACCCAAACCCATTTCACAACAACTCCTAGGTGGGCTTGAAGAAAGACGAGGCACGGACAGCAAAAAGAGGAAACTCACCCTTGCCGAACGGCAAGGGTTGAGCCGCAACAAAATGGTGGCCTCCAAAAGTAAATACTTCCCTCACCAAGAGACCCGGCTGCACTTCAAAAATGAAAGGGCCCAGCCCACGGATTGCCCAACTACCAAATGGCGACCGAAGGGACTGGCGTTCAAAGAATGCCTTGCTCTTGCCAATGGCCTAGCTCCAATTTCGCTCGGGCCTATCACCTTTGATCAACACAACGGTCAATAAATTAAAAATCTGCTCAAGACACCCTTGCCGAACGGCAAGGGCTATGCAAGCATGAAATAAGAGGGACAAGAGATTATACCGAAGCACACAACCTGCCGAAGCACCTCCTAGCTGGCAGAACCAGCTGCTGCGCCGAAGACCTTCCTAGAAGCCTTGCCGAAGCAGCTGCACAGCCTAGCTGCTTACTGCCGAAGGACAACAGCATCTGCAGAAGCCGTGCTCACAACTGCCAGCCGTCGCCAAACCTGTCCAGCCCCCGTCGCCAGCCCGTGCTCACACTACACCCCTTGTCGAAGCGTGAAAACAGCAAACACACTACACCCTTGCCGATCGGCAAGGGTTCAGCAGGCACTTCAACAACACCTCCTCGGACAGCACTTCAACACCCCCAGCTGCCTTGCTGAAGGCTCTAACCCCGTGCCTTCCGAAACAAGAACTGCCGAAGACAAAAAAAGAAGAAGAATTTCCAATCACCCTTGCCGAACGGCAAGGGTCTTCAAAATCCAATTCTCCACCCTTGCTGCTGCCTTGCCAAAACAAGCTGCCTTGCCGAATCAAATTCTCCCCCCTTGCCGAACGGCACCTCAAACTTAGCTCTCCAAATTGCCAAACGGCACCAACTCAATACCCTAGCTCTCTAAATTGCCGAAATGGCACCCCTAGCACTCTCCAAAAAACAAAAACCCAAGCACTCACCAAATTGCCTTGCCAAGACTTGCCGAACGGCAAGGTGGAATTTCCAAAATTTTTGCTCTACTCCAAGTTGCCGAATGAGACCTGCCGAACGGCATGGTGGCCACCCTCTTATTTTTATACTCCCCCTCCTCAAAAACCCTAGCCCTTCTTACTTGCCGAAGCCCACCTTGAGCCCACCTCTATCCACTTGCCGAAGGCCCAATCCAAGAGAGCCTTCAAGCTCCACGCCAAAAAAAAAAATGTCTTTAAATTTTTATTTTGCCGAACAAGGCAAGCTAAAATTGTCTCTGTGTTTTAGTTTATTGACAAATTTAGTGTCTATGTTTTCAATTCGGCAAATCTGATCCATAAAAAAGTAAAAAAAAAAAATGTGATAGACCCATTAAACTACTGCTAAGATAATAATAAATTTTTTATAAAATTTTTTTTAATTTAAAAAAATATAAAAAAAAAAATATTTAAAAGCTCAAAAAATTAAAAAGCAGCTAGACCAATTGCAACACCCCCTCCCTTCTCCCTTTTCCCAACTCTCTTTCCCCACAACACCCAAAAGCCCTCGCCACAGCCACGTCCTGCTCTAATCCTCCCACCCACCCTTAACATCTCTCTACTCTCTACTCTCTGTCAAGAAACTCCCTAACTCCGACCATCTCCTAATATGTAGAAAAACGATCCCAACAAATGATATTGCTTAATATACAGGAATAACATACACGTTATTCCTTATAAATACTTCTCCTACTATTTAGGAATACCTCTAAGGTAACATAATGATGAATCAATTACACATTCTTTCCTATCTAAAATATTTTTACCACACCTAGTCCCCTTTAAGTTGGAGACACACTATCAGAACCACACCTGCCGAAGCTCCCAACTGCCAAACCTAATCTCCAGGACACGTGTCGCCACCACAACGACTTGTTGTGAGTCCCACATTGGAACTTTGTGCAAAGCTCCCACTTTCACTTCCCTATAAATAGGGAACAGTCCCAGGTAAAAAGGGTAACTATTCTCCCAAAGATTACTGTTACCGCTATAGAATTACTACCCGTATTGACAATCATCGGAGAGCCTTCGAAGGCACCACACCGGTGTCCGAAACTTAAAAATTAACAACTACTTTACAACTGCATGTCTCATAACCTATATCACCAAAGGCCTTAGCCCTAATTCCCTGCTGAAGACCCAGCACACCTAATCAAAAATTTAATTATATTAAAATACATATTATGAGCATCAACAAAAAATCAGGACAATGGAGTGCATGCGATATCTAATACATAAACCTACACTATTGTACGATCTAATAAGTGTGTTTCCGAAAGAAAGTTAGATAGGCGGCAATTAATGGCTTTTGATTCTGGAAGTAGTCTGTCACGCCCTCCCTCGGAAGATTATAAATTTGGTTTGACGCCAACAGCTCCTTAATTAAACAATTTTTAGTCAAAAAATAAGACACTTGTGAAGAAACTAGGGTGGTAAAAAATATTTCAATAAATATATTTAGTGGCGGAAACGAACAACTATCTGAAGATAACTACATATATACAATTATAACAAGTAGAAATATATAAGAATTAAACACTTTTGCAAAACAGATATTATATTTAAAAGCACTTCACATAGTCGCATCGTTAGGTTCTGTAATTAGAATATCATATCAACATAACTTGACTGTCCTTAAATTTCTAGACCATGCTAGCAGGAGTGAGAATAATAATCGGAGAGAATAATCGGCTTTTGACTGAATAAAACCAGCAACAAGAATGACTTTAGTAAACTTGGCAAACCATTGTCAAGAGGCCTGTTTGAGTCCATAAAGAGATTTGTAGAGGCAACACACTAGATTCTCCCCCTGTCGCCGAAGACCAAGAGGAGGAGACATAGGGGTCGTTTGGTACGGCGGACTGTCATGGACTGGACTAAATCCTGGGACTGTCTTGGATTAGCTCGGATTGGACTAAGCTGGATTAAGTGCTGACCTACGTTTGGTGCTGCGTCGGACTAAGAAGTTGGATTGTAAAAATAGTGAAGACCTATGTTTGGTGCAGTGTTGGACTAAAAAATAATTCTTATAATATTTAAATTTAATTAAGAATTTTGACTTAAAATAAATAAATGTTGCAAAGAAACCCAATTCAAAGATTTAAAACAATAATAAATAAATAAAAATTCTTATATTTTTTTAAAGAAGCTGATTTTTAATATTCTTAAAGATAATATTTTTAACCCAAAACAAATATCCCAAACCCCACCCACCCCTTCCGTCCTCTCTTCCTCTCTCCATCCATCCTCCTCCCTTCTCTCCTCTTTATTCGACAACAAAGCCCCCCTCCCCTCCTCCTTCTCTCTTCTTATTTTTCTCTCTTTCCCCTCTCTTTCTTCAACCAAATCCATATCAGGTTTTTTTTTTTTTTTTTAAATAAACCAATAGATGTTGCTGGGGTTGGGGGCAGAGAAATGAGAGGGAGCCATTGATGTTGCTGGGGTTGGGGGCAATGCAGTGGACGACGATGGGTCGGAGGAGATGGGTTTCCAGAGTTGGATCGGAAGAAATTCTAAAAATACGTTTTTTTTTCTTTTATTGTTGGGTCCAATCAGATCTTGGAGTTTTAGTTTTTTCAATCAAGAAAATATACTTCTTGGAGCTTCAATTTTGTTGAGGTAGGGAAGTTGCGGAAGAGAAAGTGATGAATGGCGTCAGGGAAGAGAAGCCAGGCCAGTGTGTTGGACTCACCTGTTCAGTTTAGCGACAGTACTATTTTGTGAACCACATTTTAGGCTCATTATATTAGAGGAGCTAGTGAGCCATTTTTTTCACTGTTGGACTGCATAGTCTCATTTAAGTTAGTCCTCCCTCTTACCAAACATGGGTTTTAAGTGCTATTTTGTCCAGTCCAGGTTAGTGAGGCCTACCAAACATGCCCATATAGATTTCCTCGTGTAAATCACCATGGAGAAACCATTATGGACATCGAGTTGATGGATAACCCAATACTGACTGGCAGCAACAGCTAAGAGACAATGGATTGTGATCATCTTAGTAGTGGGAGAAAAAGTTTCATGATAGAACCATTATGATTATCAAGGCCCTATGTGGGAGTGAATCCTTTGGCAACGAGGCAAGCTTTAGCCTTCGATAGAACCATTAGCACGATGTTTGATCTTATACACCCACTTACAGTCAATGGGAAATTTGCCGGAGGGCAAAGCAGTAAGTGTCCAAGTGTGATTAGTAGCAAGAGCAGCAAGTTCGGAGTCCATAGTCTCGCAGCAGCGAGGATCACTGTTATCTTCTGTAAAAGAAGAAGGCCTCACACTTCGACTAATGGAGTTAACAAAAGAAAGATGCTTGTGTGAGTTCCGATGGTAAGAGAGAAAATTACAGATGTGAAAACGAGTATCTAGTGTTGGACCGGTCGGTGAAGACTAGGAATGATGTGGGGGCAGAATCATCTACAAGTAAACAAAATCCTTGAAGCATGTGGAGGGTTGCTTGATACGGGAGGAGGTACGGGTGGGCTCAGATGGTTTATGTGACGGCTAGGCTGGGGCTAAGTCGTCGTGGGGCAGGGCCTGCATGCTATCGAGAGAAGGTGGGTCCATGGGAATGGGGATGTCAAGAGGCGAGGTGGTGTTGGGGCTTGTGTCGGATGGAGGACAGAGAAAGAAAAAGGGTCGGTGTTGGGGGCCGAATGGAATAGGTCGGGGAAGTCTGGGCTAGTAGAGGGCAATAAAGGAAATAGGTCCGGTGTTATGTGTAGGTGCTGGTGTGTCATGAGTGGAAAAAGGGAATTTGTCTTCATGGAAGAGCATGTCGCGACTAGTGAAGATTTTATAGGTGTCAAGGTCGTAGAGTGTGTAAGCTTTTTGTCTTAGTGGGTAGCCGATAAAGACTGATTTGTGGGCCCTATGAGCCAATTAAGAGCTTGGGTGAACTGAAGTGGCATAGGCAAGGCAAGCAAAAACTTTCATATGGTGGTAAGATGGTGCTTTGTTGTAGAGAACATCAAAATGGGTTTTTTTTTTGTTTTTTTCTTTTTGTTTTGTTTTGTTTTTTGTGTGAAGAAGAGGTGTGGGGAGGCAATTGATGATGTAAGGTGGGTACCCATGAAGTTGATAGCAGGTATCTCGAGTATGATTATCATAGTTGTAATAGGTGCAGTGAAGTGGATGCCGATCTCCTCATGGATATGAGTGAGAGTCATTAAGAACGGCCATGGCTGCAGTATGCGAATCTGAAAGACGGGTGGAGCCAAGTTTTCACTGTTTCTCTTCCTATAAGATGAAGGAATATGCTTGTAGAGCCTTCGGGAGAGGTTGTATCAACAAAATCTAGCCATGGATTGCACTGTAAGATTCGGTTAATCCCATAAGAAATAGCATAAGCTTATTAGTTAGCCACATGTGCAAGATGCGGCCTCATTGAAATATGCTAACTCATCCTAAAAGCCCTTTAATTTGGTGTAGTATGCAGCAATCGAAAGTTGCACTTGGGTGAGAGAGGCGATCTCGAGATTGATTTGAAATAGACGAGGGACATTGTTTTGAGAAAAACACTCGCGAAGGTCCTCCAAAATTTCGTGAGCGGTGGATAAGTAGATGACTCTATCAGCCACATCGGGTTCCAGGGAAGTCAAAAGCCACGACACCATCATGTCATTACACTGCTGCCATGCTGCAGAATCAAGAGGCTTCTTATCTGCCTTTGATTTCTTGATGGATCCATCTATGAATCCAATTTATTTTTGGCACTGAAAAAAATGCCTATTGATCGAGACCAAATGTTGTAGTTGTCACCATTGAGTTTCTTTGAACAAAGAACCAATCTGGGGTGGTCTGAATGGTTGAGAAAAAGAGGGTCAACAGCTTCACTGCCGCCCTTTGTAGAGGAATTGTCGTCACCCATGTGTGAGAGACGAGAGAAAGAAAAAATGGAGCTAGGTTTTCAAAGCCTGCTCTGATACCATGTAGAAAAAGATATTTGGCTTGAATGATATTTTATTAATAACACATGAATATATATACACGAGTATTTCCTATACAATAAGAAATCTTACTATCTAGGAATACCATTTAAGGTAAGGATTGGATATTACAGATTTCTTTCCTATCTAGAATATATTTACTTTCTAACACAATAGGATCTTCCCCAACTCAACCGATCCCTCCCCTCCCCAGACACGCCCATCCTGTTTTTCTTTTTCTTTTTTCTAGTGCTATGTTTTAGTTCTAATAAAGTTTTAATATGTTTTTAAATTAATTTCAAACAAGTTTATAGGTTTGTTGGGTTCATTTTTACACATGATTTATCATGTTATTAACCCAATATTTTGAGTTAGTTCTTGACATTTTATAATTTTTTTTACTTCCTTTTTGTGTTTTAATGGATTTTACCTTGGTTAGAATGAAAATGAGCTAAGAATGTATTATTGGTTTTGCTCATTTTCCTAGGTCAACTTCTTGGCCTTGGATCATCATTCTCCGATACCTGGATAAGGTGAAGATCTTCATGAAACTTGTTCCAATGGATGTTGACTACAACATATCCGAATTTGAGCTTCATTGAGCAAGTATAGTCCAGCCAACCGATCCAACAATTGATCCTAGCTCTGGAAATTTGTTTTGGGCTAGTTTCACCTCCACTTGATGTCATCTTATTTCTACTTGTTACCATACCATTTGGTAACAATAAATTACCTTATTGAAGTGGGATTTTTTGAGACAAAGGGAGCCTTTGTAATGTATTTAAAAACAAAACCTCATCATGGCAAGAAGACAAGGAGGATACAATGGTTAAAGGCTTTTAACCAAAGGTGGAGTTTAATATTGATGGGTGAGTTGGAAAGGAGGAGAGAGGATGAGCAAAAGAAAAAGGGGCATCAGCCCATAGAATGGGGAATTCGACATTTTTTCAGAGAATTGAGCAGAGATTGGAGCTAGAAAGCTGGAGAAGGAAGACAAGGTGCAGCCAAGCAAGAAGTGGAAAAAGATTTCCACCATTGAAGACCTTGAGCTTCCATCACTTCCACAAATTCTGTAAATTCTTTCTAGTTATATTTTGAATATTTGTGTTTGAAATAAGTGTGAGGAACTAAACTTCATAGCCAGGGCTTAGGTTGAAGCCCTAAACATAAATACTCTATTGTTTTTATGCTTAAGTTTATGAATTTCTAGATGTTGTTGATGAATTTCCATTCACTAAAATAATCTATCCTTGATGTATGTTTTTCTTTGATTGATCACCTTTGAAAGCATGCTTATTGAGATTGTTGGGATTATATGTACCCTTATGTTTTCCTAAGCAACAAATGGATTAAGAATCATTCTTTGAATTGGTTTCTTGAATGCCTAATGTAAACATCATACTATTAGGGTTCTTGTGATGTTCATATTCTCTTTGAACTTAATGGATTTTTCATGTAATTAAATCGAAGTACTAAGCACACCTAGATTGATTATAGGGAAGGCACGAGTATTGTAGCACTAGCCCGCACTTTACTTATATTAGAGAGAATCAATGCGTCTTGAGCCACTAGAACCGATCTTGATTTGTAAACATCTTCATCAACACATTTAGAGTTCATTACTTGAGTGTCCATGAACATGGGTAGGATTGTTTAGGGTGGATTGCAAAAACCCCAGTGTTTGTCACATTTTAAGTCACACTTTGTGTAACATCCCACATCGACCAACGGAGAGGGGGTGATGTGCCTTATATGTACATGCCTACCTCCATCTAGGACGAGGCCTTTTAGGAGCTCACTAGCTTCGGAATCATGGGAACTCCGAAGTTAAGCGAGTTAAGGCTAGAGCAATCCCATGATGGGTGACCCACTGGGAAGTTGCTTGTGAGCTCCTAGAAACAAAATCGTGAGGGCAAAGAGGGGAGCCCAAAACGGACACTATCGTGCTACGGCGGAGCCGATCCCGGGATGTGACACTTTGATATTCATCTTTGTCACTCTTGTTAAAATTAGAGTTTGGTTACATTTAAGCATTAGAATTAGGTCACTTGAATCAAACACCCCCAACTATTTTGTGTGTGTGGGTGTGTGTTTGAGACGTTATGTTTTTTCTCTACTGTTTCTGATCACTTCCGTAATTATTTTTGACATTTGGTCGACGATGAGTTCTTATTTTTCTTGTGCTGAATCCAACCATATAAAGAAAGTGAAATTTAGATAAACGGTTGGAAAGTTATAAGTCAAACACTGGACAGAGGTCGAAACTGAAAAGAAAGCACACACTCTGCTTCAAAACGACCGGTTGTCACTGTTAATGCAATCAGTTGCCTTTCATTTTGGTTTTCATATCACAATCTGTTTCAAAATGACCGGTCGTCACTGTTCAAGCGATCGGTTGCGAACTGTTCACCAGGTGATAAATAGGTGATTGAAAGGTGATAAACAGGTGATAAGTATTGCTATTTGTGTTTATCTTTGGTTTCTTATTTTGTTTCATTTCTTTTACTTTTCTTTATTCACTCTTAGCTCCCAATTTTGTATTTTACCTATGTGTTGTGTTAAATAAGTGTTTTTTATGTACTCAAATTAGAACTTTTAGTAAGCCGACAATTCCTCATGGGATCGATCCCGTACTTACAAATCTATACCCCAATAGATTTGTGCACTTGCGGGTAGTTTTAATTGGATGATTAGCACATTAATTTGTGTCAATTATTAATACAACAAGGTTTCAAAAGTGAAGTAAAAAGAGAAGAAGATTATCATGTTTATTTAACGGCAATTTTAACGGAATGGGTCACATTGCCTAACGATACCAAATTGACCAAATTGAAAACATATCGACTAAATTGGTCAACGAGCTAAAACACAAAGACTTTTTTAGCATTTAAGCCTAATTATAATTGTGGGACACAAATTCTACAAGTTATATGCAATGTCTCACCTATGATGCTCAAGTTAAACAAAGAAAAACAAGAAACACGATTCTTGGGCTTAAGTCACCTTACCTTTGATGACTGAAGGTCGTAGATTTATACTGTTATCAATGAATTTGACTGCTCCAATTGGTAATCAGCACATGTCGTGCAATGATTGGCACGTTTTAATTCCCGTCGGGAATCTGTTGACCTTTGGTTTAACTGATGAAGAAGATGAGGATTTGCAGCGTGCATTGGCCTTTTCGATGGGAAGCATGGAGACAAGTACTGGAATCTACGCCAATATTGCAAAAACACGTCACTTAAAAGACGTCGAAATTTTAAGAAAGCGTCGTGGTTTTAAAATTGCTACAAACCCGTCAGTGGTTATAAAAGTGACGTCTTAAGGCATCTAATACGGTGGTAATCCAAAACATATTTCAAAAACACGTCGGTTGTCAAGAAGAACCGACGTGCATCCAAAACACGCTAAACACTGTTTCACTTAAGTTGTCCCTCTCAGCTTCACCAAAAACTAAAGTTGTCTTTCTCAACCTAATTTTTCACGCCCCGCTCAATGTTAAGTTTCCCTCTCCATGAAAATTCCCTTCCCTCTCGATGAAGCCCTCTCTCCCTATCGGAGTTCAAACCCTCTCTCTCCCTCTCTATCACATCTCTGCACCTAAACCCTCTCTCCCCAGCTCAACCTTTTCTAAGCCGACTCTCACATCTCAGAGAGACAGAGGCAACGAGGAGGTGGACTTCGGTCGGCTTCGTCACGAGGATCGACGTCGGCGCCGTCTTCTGGATCGTCGTCGGCGCCATCTTTTGGATAGTCGTCATCGCGGGTAACTTCTCTTCGAGGTCCAGAGAGCGAATCAGAAAGACAGTCGAAAAGGTGATGGTCATCGGTGTCATCGACAGAGTGAACGTCGTCATCACTCTCGTTGCCTGCTCGTCGCTGTCACGGTCATCGCGGTCCTAGCCTTTTAGAGAAGAAGATCGGCAAAGAGGTTCATTTCATTTTCCTCGACTCTCCGACGCCGACCCCGACCCCAACTCCAAATCGTCTCTTCGATCTCGGACCTCAAGGTAAGGCTCTCTCTTTCTTTCTGCGCTACCACTCATATGTTTAAAGATTTTTGTGATTCTAATATTACAGAGAGATTTTAGAGATTTCAGTTATATTGCTCTTTGAGTTTTGACTGATAGTTTAGTTTCTGTAAGATTCCGTTACTATTTTAATGAATTCACTGGTGACTATTTAACTTATATATTTTTTGTATTGTCTTTTGTTCTTCTGTATAAGATCCATATCTCTTGTTTGGGAGTCTGCAGGATCTTGTGGACTTGCTGGAATTGAATGTGCCTCTCATATATAATGTATGTTTATGTTTTGATTTTTATTTAAATCATATGAATTCTTAAGTGCATTGACAAGTAAAATTAATTGATTGGTTTGTGTAGCAATAGTCTAACTTGTGGATTGGATTTGAATATGAATATATGCTTATCAGAATAGCTAGAGCTTGCAAGTTGGAACCACATTATTAATTATGTGGATATAATTTTAATTTTTCACCGCCCTTTCAGTATGTATATCTTTTGCTTTGTTGGGAAATCTGATTATATTTATATTTTCCTTTTAGATACATAGACAGCTGGGGAGTGGCTGGACCAAGATTCCATAGAGTAATGGTTTATGATTTTCCTCCCATCAAGCACAGTACTTTTGTTAACTAAGTTCCCAAGTTGTTAATGCCTATATGTTTTTTTAACAGGGAATTGGGCTTTTACAATTTAACTGGAGGAATCCCACAATCCATGGCATCTGTTTTATTGTTGGTGGACCTCATATTCAACATTTTTTTACACTTGAATTTCTGTGACTGTCCACCCTTAACTTCATGTTTTGTAATGATTTTCCTCAGGTAATTTCTAAACTACAATACTTTGACCTTTGGGGGAGTAAAATATCTGACCAAGGTACAATTCCTTGACCTTTGTTGTTAAAGTTAGCATCTGGATTCAATATTTTGTTTTGAATGAGGCTTATGTTTTGTTTGGTTTAATTTGATAATTGCTATTGGTTATATATATATATATATTTGGTTCCATTTGAGTGGGTTAAATTTGGTTCTAATGCAGAACAAATCCTCTGTTTTATTACTTTTCAGTTTTATCTCTCCTTTCATTTTACTTTGTGCTTGCTCATTTCAGTTCTAGGCTTAATCACCCAGACTATATCTTCTAAACTTCGTTTTCTTTTCTCACATGGTTATCAAGTTTGGCTTAATCACTCTGGCTGATTGTTCTGACAGATAAGTTTGCATTAATTTTATGGTGTTATCCAATTACAGGTAGTTGCTGGATTAGCAGCTGATGGAAGGCAAATTGTTGGCAGGACCAAGTCTGAAGCTAACAACTATGAAAGCCTACATGGTAGTATATATGTCATTAACTTTCTCTCCGAATCTCTCTCTCAGTAAAGCAGGTAGTACTGGATTAGTCCTCAAGCTGCTATCATTCTAAAGTTGCATAGATCTTTTTGCCAAGTTTAGGTTGTTGCTAAACAGGTTTATGTTTAAGGTTATTGGGGTCTCTTTCGTGCAGGTCCTTCTAACACCACCAACTTGAAAAATGTGCAAGAGGTCGAGCTAAGTCAACCCAATAACAAATTGATGAAGTTAAGATCAAATTAGTGGAATTTGTGAGCTCCATTATTTCTAATTATAGGTAGGAAGTATGTATGTAATAGAATAAAGATTGGTTGACTATGTAATAATTATTGAATCTTCAAGTTTTATGAAAGAAATGATTTTTGAGTGTATATGTTCGTTAAAAGTGATATAATTGGTTTTCTAGTTAAAATCGTTGTATAGAATCATAGGAAACCAAAAACTAAAATGTAATAGCTTGGGAACTTATTAGACGACAGATTTAAAAATAATAAAACGATGGTTTTATTTAAAAAGCTATCGTTTGTACATATAATTAATAACCGTTTTAACACAATACCGCCGTCTTTATATACAATCAACAACTCTTTTTAACAAAATATTGACATCTTTACCCACAAATGACGACAGTTTTAATAAAATACAGTTGTCTTTTAAACAAAAACTGTCGTCTTTACTCATAAATAACGACGGTTTTTAATAAACTGTCGACTTTTCCCATAAACAATGACGGTTTTTAATCAAAAACTGTCGTCTTTACCTCAGAACAACTACGGTTTTACTAAAAACCGTCGTCTATACAGATAAACAACGACGGTGAAAAGCCGTCGTAGTTTGGTAGTCCAAAAGATGTTGGTCGATTTAACGACGGTTTTCAAAGCATCACAACGACGGTTAATCACTGTCATCTATTTCGTTTTTTGTAGTAGTAAGTAAGCATGTCCAGGTTCTTTTGAAGCATTAGTTACCAATTTTCAGAAGTTTAAATTGTAATTAGGCTCAGACAGAATCGACAACAACAATTCCTAGATTTGCAGTACTTTTGATAACATGAATGAGACAAGTAACTGGCTTTTTCTACAGTTGCTTCTATAACATATCAATCTGCTCTCTCATCCGAAGGTGAGGAGAGCTAACTAAAAAATCCTAATGACAACACAAAACTAAAACTAATTTCCCTTTCTTACACTTTTTGTCTGCCTGAGGTTTGCTCTATATACAATCCAATCTTCTGGCTGTATATGGAAACTGCTTCTGATCAGCAGTGTCTATGTACAAAATCATGGGAAACTTTTTAATAATTAATCAACTTAAAGAGCAAGCCAGTGCATTTTCTTCCTCTTGTTTCTGTGCTGAGGTAAGCCGTTCAACCAAAATGTCCAAGGCTTCCTTCATCCACCAATGCTGACAAGCTTCTCTAGCTTTCGCAGCACTCATCTGCATATCAAATAATTTCAGATTATATAAGATTTTACAACTCATTTTCAAGAGGGTATATGAAAATACTATTAGCCAAAACTTTGAACTTAAAAAAAAAAAAAAAAGGTTCACAGCATGAGCAGCAGCATACCCAGATTCTTCGCCGAACGTTCTTCTCGGGCCATAGATCCAGTTGCTCCTTCACAAACAAGGGGAACATGTACCCTTCATAGTATGTCTCCTGGCTTTTGCTCATGAAACTCCATTTTCCCAATTCACACTGCCATCATATACAACATCAAATTAGGTCGAAATCTTTGCCAGAAATGCAAATCTATTATTCTTATCATGAAAGCAACAAACTCTATTATTTAGTGGCGATCAAAAGCGAAGAAAAGAATAAGAAAAACAGTACCAACCTCAACATTGCCCACAACACCCGCTTCTTCTAGTGATTCCCGTGAAGCAGCTTCTTCTACGGATTCATCAAGTTCCCAACCACCCTATCAAACAAAATACAGTTGAATTTTTTAATTGGAAGAGAAAGTAAATAAAAATGAAAGAAAATGAAGACTTGGAGTTGGAAGTAGCAATTATACCTTAGGGAACATAAATGCATTGCCTTTCTGTGAAGTGATCACAAGCACTTCCAATTCATCGCTGATCGCACCATCACGGCCATTTTTGTATCTATAAGGAATGCATCTGCAACATTAAACAAATAAATAAATTATTCAGCCATTTTTTTATTACCATCACAGAGAAATATATATGTAGCTCGCTGATCAATACTGACTTGCACAAACCGAAGATCAGAAGAACATCAATAATTGTTTAATTATATGGGCAGACAAGGTAAAAAGTAAATCATTGTTGGAAAAGAAAGGAGAGAAAAGCTATAATCCAAATGGACTAAAATACACATGGGTTCCATTTGAGAGGGACTCTTGAGCCCACCCCCATGATGATGAGAATGAATTGGAGGAGTCGTCACAGCCACCAACTTTTTTCAACATAATAAAAGCCTTGTCAAGAAAAGCTCAAAAAGAAAATAAAAAGAACCTCACCCTACGACCTGTCGGCGGCCCATGTTGTACCTCTGCAATTCCCTTCCCGTCCGAGCAACCAAACAAGCCATGTCTTCCAACTTATGGTTTGCAATTACAAGTGGAAAAAAGAAGGGCTTCTTAATTAACACAATTCTGAACCAAACTACAAAGAGGGTAGGATCAAGAAAAAAGGTTTGCTTTAAAAAATATGAATTATAGGGGTTTGTTTTTGTTCTGTTATTATCCGAATACCAAAATAAACTTATGAGTTACGATGAATAAGTATTGCAGGTTTTCAAAGAAATGCAATGGTTGGAACTAACTGGGTTTTTATATAATGAGGCCTCTGTGTAACTTCACGTTTGGAGGCAGAAATAGAGAGAGGATGGGTTGGCAAAAACACCAACTGCCTATATATAGAAAATAGAGGCACTGATGGGTACCGTTTGGAAATAACGAAAGGAAGTTTGATGTTTCACCAAAAAAAATAAAAATAAAAACAAAAATAAAAAATAAAAAAATAAAAAATAATAGAAGGACGAGTATTCTATATTGGGTAGGTCCTAAAAGAGTTGCGGTGGTACTATGTATGGTGTGATGTTATGCAGGTATATTCTATGAGGGCAGGCCAAGCCAAGCTAAGCTAGTGCCGTGAGTGCGTACGACATTCACGTCGCCTTCTGAGACGGATTTGTTAGAGAGTTTCTGTGTCGTTTCCCCAACAACCCTTGTTAGCCTTTGTTATTTGTTCAGTCCACGCGGCGAGAATTCATTGGGTTGGTTGGAAGTTGACTTCAAGAGAACATGCTCACGTGTAGGAATCATGGGCATGCTTTCTATTTTTTTTTTCTATTTTTTTTTTTGTTTGTTATATAATAATATAACATGCCATGCCACCTTAATGACGACGATGCTTACTTACCATAGCTCATAACTTCAAAATATGTGTTCTTTTTTTTTTCCTTTTGTCTTTCGGGTGTGACAGCACGAGCCGCAAGGGAAAGTTACCCGAGAGCTGCTTTATGCTTTTTTAGAGATAGGATAAGTATGTTTTATTTACTTTTCTTTGTTAGTTAAAACGATATAATTGAAATTACATGTCGAAGAAACAATGTTTTATTTACTTTTCTTTCTTAGAGATTGGATAAGTGCATGATGACTATATACGTATCATATTTTGTTGTTATAGTGGAATACTTATGTTATTGAAACGTACATTTCATGACTACTATAGACTAAGATAAAGGTGTTGAAAAATTAACAAAAATATAGATATATAAATATAAAAAATCATATTATTCAACCCATACAAAAGATTGATCCTAATTCCACGGATAAGTAAACATAATAACAACTATTTTAAAGAAATCTAAATGTCGCAGTTTTGATGCGTTTATTTATACTTTAATAGGGACATATCACACTCTTACAACAACAATCATTAAAATAAAATTTAGAATAAAAAAAGCAAATGAATGCTAGCAATTTTCGCTCTAACATTCTCTTTTGGACATTCTTTTTTTTATTAATAATATATGTTACTTTCTTACACATAAAACAATGTCATTAATGAATGAGACCAACTAGCTTTTATTTTTCAAGTTTATTAATTTATTTTTCTTTATGTGGCATAAAATATTTGGAATTCAATTTAAAAAGTAAAAAATAGGATTACAGTACTCAAAAATTAAAAATTAAAAACCCTAAACCCCACCCATCCCGACTTCTTCTGGCCTCCACCAAATAACCCAACCCAACCACAATTTCAGAATTGCCATTAAAGGCCCCTTCTTACTTTCTCATAAGAAGAACCATAGTGTGAGCGGCAATACTTCAATTTTCTCTAAGGTTCTCCAGCTTCTCATGAGTTTTAGTTTTGAGATTCACAATAGAGGGGGTAAGAGAGGAGTTGAGGAGAGTTTGGGGGATGGTGGTGATGAGAGAGAGTTAACGGGAGTGTGAAGAAGGCGATGAAGAACAGCAACCATAGCGGGTGTGGGCTTCCAACATTTGTGTTGGGTTTGTGGATTGATGTGGGGGGGGGGGGGGGGGGGTGGTGTGGGGGGTGGGGAGATGGAGGAGGATGAACTTTGTGTTTGTGTTGGTGGGTGGCGGTTGGAAGGAGTCGGGATGGGGATAAGGGTTTTTTAATTTTAGTTTTTGAATACTGTAATCCTATTTCTTATTTTCTTAATTGAATTTTCAAATATTTTATTATTATTTTATGTCACATAAGAAAATAAGAAAATAAACTTGAAAAATAAAAGCTAGTTGGTCTCATTCATTAATAACATTATTTTTTTTTTTTTTTTTTTTTTTTTTTTGAGGTCCTTTCCTATTGAAAGGGGCGATAGCATATTAAACTCACACACACAACACAGATGTTAGGACTCGAACCCAGGACCTTGCCTGAGGGAGTAAATACTCCAAACCACTACACTAGTCATTACTAAAAACGAGAATGTTAGAAAGAAGGTTGCTAGCATCCCCTAAAGGAAATTGTGATTCTCATTAATTAATTAATTGAGAACAACAGTTCTAACTAATTACTTACAAGAGTAACTAATGACAAACTAATCTAATCAGCTAACTACTCTCTTTATCCCCAACATATAAATCATTTGAGGAGCTGATTTATTTTGAACTCCCTAAACCATTCTCAAATATCTTTAATCATCTAACCACTACTTTGGCGACTTACTGGCTATTTAACGAAGCAATTGAAATTTAAAATTTAAAAAGTATAAATAATAGGATCAAAATCCAAAACTCGTCGCCATCAAAGTGAGACTAGTAAGTTGTAGGGGTTGAACTGGTCCGGACTCACATGGAGTGGAAAACAGGCGCGCGCCCACTCCCTAAGAATTATTGGGTCTCTGTTTTGTCCCCTTGTATTGTTTAGTCTTCAAACACGTACAAATTTTAAGGCTTCATCCAAAAATTTGGAATGACTTAAAAAGACTTCCCAGTTTTCCAACATAATAAATTTAGTGTTATAAATAATGGAGCAGTTGAGAGGCTCCCTATTTTTCTCCGTGTCTTACACATATGTCGTCTGCTTCGTTTGCTTTGAGCTTAAATTCCCAGAAGAAGATGGTTTGCTTTGTGTAATTACAAACACTAATAAGACAACATTAAGACGGTTTGGATTTGGATAATACTGAACTTTTTTTAGGTAATATGAGATAAATTTTTGTACGTTCCAGATACACCAGCTGGTTGGTGAATATCCAATATACATAAAATATGGAGAAATATTTTATTTTTATATTTTATATATATTGAAAATAAAAAATATTTTCCCATATCACATGTGTATTGGGTATTATACTAACCAAATGGCGTACTCGGAAGATTAAAAATTAGCATGTCAAAATTGAATGTATTTAATGGATCAACCAAAGTCCAACTGCAAACAATTGAATTTTGATTTGCCCCCTCCTGTAGCATCATAGGCCACATGGGAAGTCTCCCAAAATTTAAGGTACTCTTTGAAAAAATAAAAACAAAATTAATATTCTGCCTAATATCATGAATTTTTTGGGGACTCGCAAGTCACATGCAATTATTTTAATTTTTCTTCCCCAACAGCTCACATGCCTAATTGAGAATCTGACTGACTGAGTAGCGAATCAATAATATTAAAAAGTTATTTTTTTTATTTTTTTTTAATCTCCATATAAATTAAAGAAAATTATATTAAGGGTAGAGCCCTACAATATAACATGATTGGTACATTTTTTTTTCAGGCAAAAAGTCACATGCCTATACTCGAAATATAGAAAGGTTGCCATTGGTTGAACCGTTTAGCATGACTAGTCAATGATAACGGAGAAAGTGCCATGTCATCAATGCCACATCAGCATACGTAATTAATTGTTTTTGTTACAAAGTTGTGAGTTTGCTGGTTAAACTTGTGTTATGAAGCATGATATACGATGGAATGTACTGTATAATTCTCGACTGATTCAATCAATACAAACAGATCAATTCACAAACAAAAGTTAAAATGCGTCACTTGGCTTTAAAAGTCCATACCTAATTACCTCAAATGACTAAAAGAAAGAATTAAATAAAAATTACTTTCATTAGCGTAAACACGCACAAAATAAAACCATTGTCAATCCTATTGTAAATTCTCTAACCCAAACTTTCTTATTTTCTTATGGGGATGTTTATGGCTAACCCCAAACTATGTGCTTGGACCTTGGTGCACAAATGGGAAAACTGTGTACCAGATTAAGACCCATTATAATATAGTATCGGCCGTTGTATATCAGAAACTAGCACTGTATATTTGAGAGGACACTTTACAATTGAAGTCATGCATGCATGACAAGAAGTTTTCATTTTTATTTTAAATTTATTAGGCCGTTTGAAAATATATTTAACTAGATTTGTAATTCAAGTGATTAAGAACATTTATTTTTGCACATGATGTTCTAAATTCGATCCCCCTCTCCTTGAATATTACTTGTATAAAAAAAGATAGGAAATACACAGTACAGACGACCAACCATTAGTGCAATTTTTGGGCCTAAATCCTAATGCCTAAGTTCAATTTTTTTATATTTTATAATAAAAGTGGTGAGAAGTCCATGGCATGTATCTTATATGGACTGTTTTATGGGCTTTATTTGGGCCAGCCAAGTCACAACAACTATTTTACCATTTTACCCCGCATTAGCATTGCCTATGTGGCTGTGTTTGGTAGGCCTTATTGGACTGCACTGGCTTAAATAGTGCTTGAAACCCATGTTTGGTAGAGATTATATAGTCAAACAGTAAACAAAACTCCTCACTCGCTCCTCTAACTTAGCGAGATTGAAAAGTGGTTCGCAATATAGCGCCCTCGCTAAATCGAACACGTGAGTCCGAACTAAACGTGTTTCTTCTTCTTCTTCACATGGAATTGGATTTTCTTGATTTGGGTTTTTTGTAAACCATATTCACTAAAGTAAGATCCTTGGCCTGAATCGACCACACACACCCCCCCAAAAAAAAACATCACCACAGTCAAACCGTCAAACCACCACCATGAGGTTACCTAATTTTTGCAACCAAACAAACCCAAATCACTGGCTGGACAAGATCGAAGAGGACGTGTGCGGGAGAACGTAAAACGGAGTCAAAGGGGGAGAAGAAGAATTGGGGAAAAAAGGGATGTAGAGGTGGGTTCCAACGGGAATGAGAGAGAGAATGAGGAAGGTTTATGATTAAAGAAAAAAGAAAAAGAAAAAAGGGATGTGGAAGTGAGTTGCGATGGGAGAGATAGAGAATGAGGGAGATTTTTTTATTAAAGAAAACAAATAGAGAGAAAAAAAAAAGATGAAAAGAATGGGGAGGTTGGGTTTCTGATTAACGAAAAAAAAAGAAAAGAGGAGGTTGGGTTTGGGTCGGGCCTAAATATGATGATTTTTTATTTTTTGTTTAAGATAATTTTAGCGTTTAAAAAAATTCAAAAATTTTAGCCTTACAATAATTATTTTTTAGTCCAACACATTACCAAATATAGGTCTTCAATATTTTTACAATCCAAGTTCTTAGTCCAGCGTGGCACCAAACATAGGTCAATACTTAATTCAACTTAGACAAATTAGACAGTTCCAAGATTTAATACAGTCCATGACAATCAGCCGTACCAAACGACTTCTGCATGTACCACTTCACTTACTGCCAATTTACCAGCCAAAACTTTCCAATGCTCTCCATTTCCTTCCTCATTTTTAGTTTAAAAAAAATATATAAATAGTATAGCGGCACAGCTATACCTCGTTTGATACGTGGCACCGAATCGCTAGGCGGGTCCTCTTTTTTTTTTTTTTTTTAAAAAGTATTTTTATTTATTTATTTTTTAAATTCGGAGTATAGCCACGCGGCTATACTCCGAATGCTACAGCCGTGCGGCTTTACTGGAGTCGAATTTATTTTATTTTTAAAAAATAAATAGTATAGCCGAGTGGCTATACTCTTTACATACATACTTTGATTTTTTTTTTTAATTGTTTTTTTTTCCAATTTTTGTTTATCGATCAGAGTAGTTTAGAATATTATCCATTATTATTAGGCCATTACCCGAGTCTTTATTGTCCCCTTTTGAGTTTTTACTTTTTCAAAATTATTACCCGTATAAATAATTTAGCATTTTCACGTTTAATACTTGAATTGTACACATACATAAGTATTTTTCATGTTTAATAAAAATCATGTGTATTAATTTATTTAAAATAAACCATATTAAAATATTATGCAGTGGTTGAACTTATCATTTGTAATTTGCCAAAATATTGCCTAATAAAACACGTACTTATTTTATTCATGTTTTTCTCGTTCCGTGTTTTACTAACTATGAAAGAATGTGAGAGCTAAGATTATTTCTTATTTGTTGTAACAAAAATGCAAGATGGTGATTTTGCAACCTCTTTGCCAACCAGAACAACAATTTCAAACAAAGATTTATGGGTATAGTAGTAAGCGAGGTGATAGTATTTTTCATGTAAAGTGTTGTTTAAAATGTGAAGAAATTACCAATAACACTCCAACTCAGCATGTAATTCCCTACAACAAATAATATGTGCAGTAACAGAATTTAGTAGCACTCGAGAGAATGAGATAGACCAAAGGCAAACATTCCCACAAAAAAAGAAGGAAAAAAAAATTGAACTCTAAAATTGATTGATTCAATATCTGCTTTGGAGATGTCAAAATTACCAAATAAATATCTATAAAATATAAACTAATGCAACTAGATGAGTCCTTTTCTTTTAAATTTTTATAATAAAAATCGTATAGCCGTGCAGCTATACTTTTTTTACACGTAATGCTGAACTACTAGGCGGTCATATTTTTTTCAAAAAAAAATAGTCTAGTCGTGCGGCTGTAATCGAAATTTTTTATTAAAAAAATTTGGGTATAGCTGGGCGTCTTTACTTGGGGTCGCTTTTTGAACACGTGGCGCCGAATCGTTAGGTGGGAGCCTTTTTTATTAATTTATAAATAGTATAGCCGATCGGCTATACTTGGAATTTTTTTTAAAAATAAATGAGTACAGCTGGTCAGCTTTACTGGGGTCCCTTTTTTTTTGTTTTTTTGTTTTAAATAGTATAGCCCCCGGGCTATACTACCGTTTTTTTTAATTATAAAAAATAGTATAGCCGCCCGGCTATACTCGGGATTTAAAAAAAAAAAGATTATAACCGCACGGGGTTATGGGTACCTTGTTTTAGCTGTTTTTATAAGTAGTATAACCGCACGGCTATACTTTTATTGACACGTGGTACCGAATCGCTAGCGTAGTAAGCAGTCATCTATTTTTTATTATAAATAGTATATCTGCAGATTCTGCACGGCTAGACGCGGTTTAAAAAAAAATAAAAATGAGTATATCATCGCCGCGGTACTCGGTTTTTTTAAAACAAATATGAATACCGAGATTGGGTTCCGATTATTATTAACCGGGATCGCCCGCCGCCCACAATGTTTCACCGGCGAGGGATTTTTCTCCCTTGGGTGAGATCGTAGAATCGAAGATCATCAATGACTGCAAGTGACGCCGGCAGGTCCTGGTCCTCCGTCCGGATTCGTTACCTTCAGGAACGGATGGCCATTAGGGATGCGATCCAAGGTATGAAGCGCCAGAACCTTTATCTTAGGGTTAGTGTTCGTTCATCATCTTAGGGTAATTATTCAATTTCATTTTAGGGAAATTATTCAATTTCATTTCTAGGGAAATTATTCAATTTCATTTGAGGGCAATTGTTCAATTTGTCTGTAATTCTGAATTTTAAGAGGTTTTCTGAGTTGTAAATGTTGATGAAAATAAACATGTACACATAAATGTAGTAGGAAAATATTTTAAAATATTTCTTAAACGCCCTTGTTGTATCTGATTCATTATTCTGAATATTTGAGCATCAGTGTAGAGAAAATGGAGAAAAGAGCCAGTCCGATTCGGTTTGGTCGGTAAATGAGTTTGGTTGGTCCAAAATGCCAGCCCTAGAAGAAACAGAGGAGGGAATAAAATGAAAGAGTGAAATAGGATGTGGGGTTTGGGTCTGTGATGGTGGGGCGGTGGGGTTGGTCAAGATGAGGGAGATGTGGGGAGGGTTGACAGGGATGAGGAAGGAAGTAAAAACAAATAAAAACAAATAAAAAATCCCAGTCCAGCTCGAGCAATAGTGGCAACGTCTCAGCTGGCCGTTGAAGTGAGGGACCGAATTGAAGAGAACGAAACCGGGAAGAAGGTATTCGATAGGCTTCGTCTCGGCACGGCACGCCTTGCAATTTCGGCCCCGGGCGGATGAGTTCGGGATCAGTCAGGTCGGTATGTTTATGAATTGGGAGTTGGAACTTGGAGGGAAGAAATTAAATTGGCTTCAAAGAAATTAATATTTTCGTCTTTGAATTTTAATTGATTAAAAGTGTGTTTTGAATTTTGCACGAGACTTTGCAATTTCACATCTAAGTGAAGAAAACCTGACTGAGATTTAATTTACTTTAATTTGATTAATTAATTATTATCTCCTTCTTTTTGGGTGCAGAAAACCTGATCAAACCAAACATTTGGGGCAGTTGGAAACTAAGTTTTGAGAATTGAATGAACTTCACTCACACCACAACAAAGGAGGTATGCATATAATATTTATATATTTATATATAGTGTTTACAGGATTGTGAATATGGAAATATAGAAACAATGAAGCTAATTACAAGGTATCCAATTACAATCAGTCAGAAAGCAATTCTAATAAACTAAATTACTTACATACACACTTCAACAGCTTAAATAAAACATTACAAATCATATTTATGTACTTAGTTCTAAGGGAAAACACAAACAGCTAGCTAAGAATGTATTTCAATTTTCCAACAAACTCCCAATGCTGACTTTGTCAAATGTCATGGCGCTTCAATGATTACTTAAGCGAAGAGTTTCTCCTCTTGATCTGGATGAGCTTGTCAAACACACACCATGGAAAGCTCAGGAAATGATCCCTTTCCATTCCCTTGTTGCAGCGACCCCAGTAATCAGGATAATATGTAACATGGTACCAAGCTGATGCTTTTGCTGCTTGTACATCATTGATATCAGGCTTCATATCTGACTGCATTCCCAGCTTCTCATCAAACCAGGTCCTAGCTTCCTTTCTCAATGCCTTTATAGCGTAATGAATAGACTCCAAGTCTTTTCCCCAGTTGAAATTTTTTGATACTGCAGTGATGCTCCCACTTAGTATTTCGGCTTCAGTTTTGTAGCCGTAGTAATCCATCAGGTTTCCCAGCTTGTAGTCATACTCAATTTTGTAATTGATAGCATCTTTGATGTAGTCTTCAAATCCATCTACCTCCATATCAGGGTCATAAAACTTCATAGCAACTTCCATGGTGAAGGATTTAATTGAGCCCGAGTTTGAAGGTGAATCTGATGCAAGCTCAACATGTTTCACCTGTCGGAAAAGCCTCCCAATCACACGTTTTGATTCGTAGGTGAGTTTGTCACCCTTCTCCATGAAATCTGGGTATTTGTCGACACGTAGACAGTGTGGCACTTCCACTACCACACCAGTTTTCGGAGAGTCAACAGCATGCGAGCTGAGCTTGGCGAGCTTGATACATGGAGCACTGGTAGCCTTCTGTCGCTCTCTGTCTGCAAAGACAGTATGTGCATTACAAATGATCCCCAAGTTGTCGTTCACTATGTAGTTGGTAAATGACTCTGCAACCTCCTGTAACAAACACAACAGAACGCAATGAATAACTCTGAGACAAGATTCGACAAGTGAAGTATATATCTTTCAAATATCATTGACTATATTTTACTTGATGAATTGAGAAATACCTCCATTGTCACATCATGACCCAATTCAATAGTTGGTGCTGGGATATACTTCATGGGTCGAACTTGCCGAGGAGGAATCAGATCAGGGTCCCAACTGACAAAGTAAAAATCTCCGTCCAAGTCACTTCCAGAGCATTCATTCGGATGAGGCCTAATACAACACAAGGAAAGAAACATAGTCAGTACGTGAATAGTTTAAAGTCAACAAATTAATGTGAAACAGAGAAACACTAATTCTTGCAGGTGCAATCTGAAACAAATTTAAAATTTCAACAACTAAAAGATTCGACAAAGTTGCTAACCTGTTTCCTTTTTGAGGGAAGACTACACAATCCACCATGTGGTGCAAGGCGAGCACGTTCACAGCCCTAAGAACACGAACATCTCCTGGATGTAAACAGGGGTTTTTAGCAACCACTACGTTTCCCTCAACAATGAAATTGTCTTCGCTTGAAGTAGCGCTGCTATTGCTATTGCCACCGAAGACGACACGTTGAGAACACTGCACAAATACTTGACCATATTCCAATGTCCCGGTTTCATCTAGGCATCCCATCAAGGATCTTCCATTTGGAACAAATATCCTCGTCTTGGTCCGCAACTCCACAAGCTTGGATGCACAGAATGCTTGTAGCATCAATGACAGAAATGGTTCTGCATCTGGCTCATAACCACACGCAAGCATTTCCTTTAAAACGTCGGTGACCTCTCCTTGGAATATCATTTCAAGTGCTTCCAGTGCTCTTGATGGGTCAGCCAAAACACCTTCCAATTGTTTCAAAGCCTCGTTTTGCTTTTTCACGAAAACAAGATCGGGGACTCCGAGGGTGGACAAAAGGGTGATCAGTTGACGATTAAGGAAACAAGGTTGGTACCTGCTCCATGCCAGAACATCTAGTTTTGTGTTGTTGGATTGGTACTTGCACATGCTATCTCGCAGTGCCAACTTCTTTGACAATGTAGGATCAACTGCCACAACACCTTTATAGCCACCGAGTCGAATTTGAAAGGCGGATGGAGTAGTACTTTTGCCGCACTTGCTTGCCACTCTTCCAGCAAACTCCGCAGATATCTTCCCAATTCCATCCGAAAAACAATATTTAACTCCACCTCTTTCTGTTTTTACATCAGGAATGAATTCGATCTCATCCTCACCAACATCAAAAGTCTCCCTTGAAGAGCTGAAAGCCTGACCCAACCTGGCAGCATGTTTTGCTACATTTTTTATGTCACTAAAATCACCCATCCAATTTCTGATGTCTTGTGCAGTCAACTCACTTCTAGAAGCAAACATCCACACAGAATGCTCTCGTAATTGACTAGACGAATGGGCAAGAAACTCAAACTTCTTTTCACCAATGACTATGCCATTTCTTAGAGTAGAAAGTATCCTTTCATAAACTCCAGTTCTCCTTTCCTCTTCTGTAGAAGTTGTAGAATTTGTCCGTGGACATAAATCTCCTGAACGCATCTTACCCATGTCCTCATCCACGAAAGAAACACGAAGGAAATTATCAACATCTTCAGGATAATTTCGTAAAACACGATTGGATACATTTGCCTCTGGACCACAGAAATAAACTTTCGATGGTGTTACTTGAACCCTGTGCACATACACCATCCCATCATCTAAAGAAATAGCTGGCGACTGAGGAATTCGCTTGCATGCCATGTACTCCCTGTACTGCTCAGTAAGCCAACTCACTGGCTCATAGCAGCACCCTTTTAACCGAAACAGCTTGTCCAGGGCACACTCTATATATTCAATTCTTATTATGCTAGGATCCACTAGCTCATAAAACTTAACATCAAGTGCTTGTCCAGGAACACATCCATGCTGAACCAAGGAATTGATCTTAAAAAGGATTTTGTATGGCAAGTTAATGCCAAGGGGTGGACCCACGATAGGAACCAGATCTGAAGTACAGGAGAAAGTGTTGCCTCTCTCCAGAACCAACTGCCCTTCATTTTCTTTATAATGAGCATAAATCTTGCGTAGATTTGGAAGCTCACAAGTAGGTGGAAGCTCCAAACATACAACAGAAGATTGCCCAATGCAGCGTGAAGGAGTGAAATCAACTTCTCGAACCCAGCCATTTTGAGAAGCTTTCTTGAAAATCCGAGGGGCACCAAGTAACTAGCAAGAAAAAGAAGAAAGGAGGAGCACAATGTTAGTCATTTGCCCTAAGTTCCAGACATAATATAGTAATTCTGCTATGCTATAAGGAACACAATAGTCTGTCTCAACAACATTCAAAGTCTCTGCGCCGAAACAATGAAGTTGTAGTGTTTGAGAAATTTGACATGAGATCAGATTATCATGTAGGAACTAGTGAATGGAAAACATCTTATTCAAGTATCTGCTGCAATTGGAAAACATCTTATTTGTATATTTCATGGCAAAATGCAAAGTCATGATTCACAAATTCTGTAGTTTAACTGGCATACCTGGATTAGAAGAAAGTTTGGAAGTTGGCCATGTGGATGATGTAGCTCAATCTGGCGAATACTTTCAGAGGAGATCTCTAGCTTGTATTCAACAGCATCAAGAGATAACAATAAGTAAATATTTTTAAATTCCTTCCCGAATTTCACTGAAACATCCAATGCTGTCCAAAGCACAGAAAACTGTCCCTCAGAAATCAGGCATCCCAAGTGCAGCTTGACAAGTTCCATGCTATGTTCAAAGTTTTGAAGCTTCAATTTTCTAGCTGTTTCAAAGTACAAATAGAAACGAATGACTCAGAACTCATTACAACTTCTCTTTGCATAAATTACTGGAAAAGGCAAAGGCTTAATTACTACTGAAAGCAAGCAAGAATTTCAAAAGGGAGTTTGAAACCAACTCTCCGAATTTAATGACACAGCTGACAATTATCTAAATTACAGGACAAAGTGTTACCTCTCTCCAGAAAGAACGGTCCTTCGTTTTCTTTATAATGAACGAAACTACTGCGTAGATTCGGAAGCTCGCAACTTGGTGGAAGCTCCAAACATACAGCAGAAGATTGCCCAATGCAGCAAGTAGGAGTGAAATCAACTCCTCGAACCCACCGCCTTCCGGAAGCTTTCTTAAAAATCCGAGGAGCACCAATTAACTAGCAAGAGAAAGAAGAGAGGAAGAGAAAAATGTTAGCAATTGGTAAATATGCGCAACCTAGTAGAACTTAAAACAGTTATCCATGTTTTTCATTTAAATTTTATCTGTTGGGCAAACCTGGATGAGAAGAAACTTTGTAAGTTGACCGCGTGGATGATGTAGCTCAATCTGGCTAACATTTTCAGAGGTGATCTCAAGCTTGTGATCAACCGAATCATAAGAGAAGAACAAGTAGATGTTCTTAAGTCCCACCCCAAATTTCACCAAAACATCCGATCTTGCCCAAAGTACAGAAAACTGTTCCTCAGAAATCTGGCATCCCAAGTGAAGTTGTACAAGTTCCATGCAGTGCTCAAAGATTTCTGAGTTGGGCACCATGTCAAACTTCGCTTTTCTAGCTTTCAGATAAGATTTATTGTACCACAGGCTTCGAGCATCGGCTAATGGAATTATGATACCAGCAAATTTTGCATCTGTGAACTGAACTATGGCAAGTGTTCTTGATTTTCCATCTTTGGGAGGAAGAAACTTTATAGCATGAACAGTTCCTTTTCCAGTATATGCCTCCAGAAATTCTGTCACTGCTGCTGGAGACTCGCTGGAGGAAAATCCATACAATTGAATTGTCTTAACCATTTTCGTAATGTTGATGGCAACTGCTGCAGATTCAACGTACAAATTGATATTAATAATAGCATAAAGAAAAACCAATTCTCCAAAGTAAATAACTGAGCTAAAAAAAATTAAGTAAACAGAATGCAGAACAGAAAGCAAGGGCCTGGCATTTCAATTTTCAAGCAAATGCAAATGAGAAAAAAGTCTGACCTTGAATTTTTGGAATGTAAGCACTGAGATACTGAGATACGACCAAAGGCTGCTGTGTAAGAAGCAAAGCTCATGAAGCCACTATATATATAGGGAAAACAAGCACACTGTACATAACTTGCCATGGCAGTTGTAGCAGGGAAATAAAATCTCAAACTTGGCATTGCAGTTTTAGCAGCGAAGAAAAAAAACTTGTCATGGCAGTTGTCCTATTGGCGCCAATCAGTAGAATAACGACTGCCGCGAACCCCTGCTTCGCAGCAATGACATAACATCCTAATGCGAAGATTACGTGGCGAGGAGACACTTTTTTCAAAAGGGCAAGGTATCAAATTGTATTGTGACGCGTCGCAACATAACGATGGACAAGTAGTGCTACACAGTATTAACAATTTTTTTTTTTTTTTTTCACTACTCATTTGACTCTTATTTTCATATGTATGACGTAAATGTTTGCCTCTTTTCGTGAGAAGAGACAAATGAGATACACCCCACTTTGTATAAATTTTACCCTTATAAGATAGTCAATAATGTCGTTCATATATGTTTGTACATTTATTTGCATTAAAAATACTTTTGAGATTAAATGTACTTAAAAGTTCATAAATCAAATTTGTGTTATGGGGCTAATTCTTAAGTTAGCTTAAGGAGGGTGAATCAAGCTGCCAGTTAAAATGAAACTAAACATTTGGCCAAGAACCTTCTGGAAGTTTTTGACTCGACCAGACATAAGGTCTTAGTGCTTGGGAGAAGTCTTGGCTAAGAATCTTCTAGAATCTTCCATTGCCAATTAGCAGTGGGCACCTATACTCTCCATGATGGGGAATCTTTGTCGTTACCCCTTGATGAGGTTAGAAACAGTAATGTATCAATAGAATAGAGTATATGGAGTACTTTTTGAAATACGGAACTTGTTAGGAAAGGGTTTGGACGGTGGAGCCATCCATGATCCACCACTCACAAACCTAGTTGGGACTGTTTTAAAATTGCATTAGCAATTTTTGTTCTAAAGTTCAAGTATAATATTTTCCAAGAACCTTCGAACCAATCATGATGTGTTAGTCCTTCTTGGGAGAAGTTTTGGCAAAGAATGTTCTAGAATCTCACATGGGAAATGGGCTGGGGAACTTTGCCCCTTGCTGAGCAAGGTTTTGGACCAGAGAAGGAGAGAGCGTATACTAGAGACTGAGTGAGGATGAATTAGAATAAGTGCTTTGTCTAAAAGCAGTAATAGATTAGAGTATTTTAGGGTACTTTTTGGAAAGATGGAACTTGCTCCAAAAGGAGTTATATGGAGCTATCCACTAGTCAGCATCCCAGTTAGTAGGCCTGTTTCTTTCATGCAGCATTTGGGAAGAAAACTGTTAAATGGGTTGATTGCCAAATTTGGACAATTAATCCGTATGAATATTAAACAAATTGTTAACCACCTAGCAAGTGCTTTCATATGAGCTTCTCATGTCGCAAACTTCTTTTTCTAAATTATTCATGATCAACTAAGCTGGTGATTTAAGGCTTTCATATCTGCAGGCTTGAAAAACTTCCCTTGCTAATTAAATCTACATTAGTTTGTGTACTTCAAGAAAGCAAGAGAGTGAAATTCTTTTGGCATACAACATTCGGAACAGCACACATACAATTTGTTCTCTTAAAATACAAGATTATCATAACAAAACTCCCCTCAAAATGGAAGGATATTATGCTAATACTTGAACTTGAGAATGACATTGTTTTATTAAAAATTAGAATAATTACTAATAAATTTGATATCTTATTCCACAAAAACAGCTTGAATTTGCTGGAGCTCATCTCGTGTCCACATCTGCATACTCAAGTAGAATCAACTCAAATCACTTCATCTTTCATCGCAAATAGATTTATACGGTGAAACCTGTTTCACGATTGGAATTAAGGTTCAACTATAGCAACATCTCAGCAATCTGAACATCATTAGTATTTTTTATTTTATATATATAATCATTCTATATGTTATGTTGGGCGACAATATTTGGCTCATGATTGTTATTTGGGCCTAGTGCTACGGCTTGATTAAAACTTTTGCGCTCGAAAACAAATTGTTTGACGAATATTGTTATTTGGGCCTATTGCTAATTCCTCCCTACCCGAAAATTGTCAGGAAATAAAAATAGGTAGATATGAAGCAAAAAGACCAAGGAAAAGAAAAAGGGGAAGAAGAAAAAAAAACCTAGAAAAGAGAGAGAAGGAATCAACAAGCCAGGAAAAGAGAAAAAACAAAAAAGGGGGGAAGAGAGAGAGAGAGAGAGAGAGAGAGAGAGAGAGAGAGGAGACAGGAATAAAAGTGGTAAGGAGTCACGTGATTAGATATAAGTGGTATTGAACTCTCTATAATTATTTTAAATTGGGTAAAAAATTTTGGACACCCAATTTTTTACTACACCCGAGCCCAATTTATTGTACACTAGAGCCTATTTTTTTTTTAGCAATATATGCTAATTGTTTTTACATGTACTAATTGATTTTTTATTTTTTTTCAAAATCCATTTGGTTTATATTTGATGGATAATTATAACATGATGGATGCAATATCAATTTTGCTATTTATATTATTTTAATCATTGTACCGGTGCCATACATGTATTGTAATAACCCAAACCAAAATATCTAAAAATTAGGATTTCTTTATTCTAACAAAAAGACACTTTTGCCCTCGCATTATTTAATAGGGAAAAATATGACTTTTTGATCGAAAAGGAATTTGGCAATTCCGCTTACACTGTTGCTTAGAGCACGGCGAAATGAGTCCGTAGACACGGAGTAGACTCGAATCGGAGTTGTAACGAGAAAGTTATGGTCAAAAGAGTCTTAGTGGCATAACCGTAAATATTTCGAAGTTGGATCTATAAAAACCCAGCCAGCTCTCTCTCTCTCTCGCGACAACGGGCCGCCGCCTTCCAGAGCTCACTGGCGCCGCCTCAGAGCACCACTGGCCACGGGACTGGTGGCGTTGGAACCGTCGTCGAGTCCCCTACCTTTCCCGACCGATCCCCCGCCCGCCGACGACCTGTGCTGGCCGAAAACTGCGAAAGAACGACGGGAACTCACCGAAACTTCAAGGCCTCCGATCACCCTCCTCCGGCAACCATTTCAGTCAACCCAAGTATGGATCTTGAACCTCTCGAGCTGTTGTTGGGTCGGATTAGATCGATTTGTAGTGTAGCCATCGGATTTTTGAGCTTGAAGTTTCAGCCGATTTTCGGCCTCTGTTTTCGGCCACTTCCAGTCACTTTTTGGGGTAGGTCCAAGAGCAAAAGTGGCTCCAAATATGGTTTTTTACCTAGGGTAGGAGTTTGGAGCCGTGGTTTGAAGTTTTTCCGGCGAGCCAAAATCGCTTTAGACACCCATCACTGCCGGCGTGTACTGGGGCGCGTGGGCGAGGGTGGTGCAGTGGCACTGTGTCTTGTTGCAATCCTTATGTTGTCACGAGCGCGTAGGATTTCGCGGATCTCGATTTGGAGTCCGTTTGAGCCCCCGAACGAATTTTCCATATTGCGCGATCCCTGTGTGCAGTGTCGTCGAACCGTTGGATCGCACCCAAATTCAGATATGTCGTTCTACATGATTTTAGGATCGTGTAGGATTCGACGGGTTGCGAATCGGAGTCCCGAATACTCCGAAATCGCGAACCCTGGGGCTAGGGTTTGGATTTTAAGCGATAACGTGATTTTGGCTAATCCGACCGTCTGTTTCGGACCAAACTCGCAGAACATGGTTCTTTCTCTGTGAGGAACCTTTAGAGAATCCCAGATTGGCCATCGGAGATCGTGGACCCCACGGGGTTCCGGATCGGCCGGTCTGGTAGTTTATCGCTTAGTAAAGTTTCGGGTCTTTCAAGGCCGTTCTAATTATCCGAAAGGCTAAAGTGGGCATAGGAGTGACTTTAAAATAAGTGCACGCATTTTTAGGAGCTAGGGCAGGGTGTTTAATTTAATTCTTTTATTGAGCAGTTTATTAATTTATTATTCATGATTAATCAGGCACCAGAGGCCCGACTGAGCCACATGAAGGACCTTCAAATGGTCCAGCTAGCTCGGACCAGCAATGAGTGGACTTTCTTTCATAAATGATTTTATATAAATGAGTTATATAAATAATTTATATACATGAGTTTACATAAATGATTTTATATTGATTTTATATAATTCAGTTTTATAAATGAGTTTATATGAGCAAATTTCATTATTTGATTTTGAATAAGTTTTATCGAATGCTTTCCGAGCATGATTAGTACAGTAACATTTCTTAAATTTTATGCTGCTTAGTTACACAAACTAAAAGTTATAGAAACAGAGTTTGAGGTTCGAATCAGATGAGATAGCAGCAGAATTGAGATTACAGTTATTAATCAGATTTTGCTAAAGTTATTTATTTTTGAAAACCACCATGTACCCGCTCTTTATTTGGTGATTACCCTCAGACGGACCGATGTCTACGGACATCCAGTCTGTTTACAGTACTGTCAGTGCACTTGACATTGCCTCACGAGTTTCGGGGATGCTCGGACCGTTAGTGCCAGGATTTGCGGCTCGGCAAACTTGGTGTCCCAAGACCTGCCAGGATTTGCGGCTCGGCTGACTCTGTGTCCCTGAGACCTGCCAGGATTGCGGATCAGGCTGACTACGGTCCCTTGCATCCTGCCAAAGCGGCTCGAGTCGACTTGGTGTCATCGAGACCTGCCGGCGGATCAGGCTGACTATAGTCCCCTGAATCCTGCCAGATTGCGGCTCGGATAGACTGTGTGTCGCCGAGACCTGCCAGGGGAGTTGACGGATCTTTCAGGGGTACACTTAGGTGGTAGTTTTAAAGGACTTCCAGTATTTTTATATACTTGTGGTTTTCAGTTATTTTATATCAGTTTTATGATATTCGTGCTTATTTTTATACCTGTATCGATATGTACACACATACTTATTGCATTGAATGCTTATTATTTGATTTCAGACGAACTATAGCTTTATAACCCTATTTATCTTATATTGGGGGTTATTATGTTTATAAATTGATTTGAGAACATTATCTTTGTCCACTCACATTTTCAAACCTGTTTTTCGCCCCCAGGCTGTAGAAGTGCACAGGCATCCACCACCAGGCCACTCCTAGCTTCCGCGCCACCAAGAACGTATGATTTTATTGTAAAAGTTCTTGAAATCTTGTAAATTAGTAGAAAATGCTCTGATATCTAGTTTTAGTGAGAAGCTTGATCTGATGAATGCTTGGATGTTTTATTCTGGCAGTTGGTGGAAAATTATTTGCTTGTTTAACATGTGGAAGATTTTGGGTTTAGACAAAATACAGGGGAGACTCTGCCGAATTTTCGGCAGGAGTCTAAGGGAAGTTTTAATGGTAATTGTAACAGGAAGGGTAAAAAGGTCATTTGTGCCCGATATTCGCCAAGTGTCGCACACGCACAGGACTTGGCTCGAATTCCAAAGTGGAATTGGGATCGGGTCCTGTCATGTATCTAATTTTTGGAAATTTTCCGTATCGACGTATCCGTACTCATATCCATACAACGTGTAAGTTCCACCTACTCGACTTCCAAATCCTTGATCCGCCACTAGTTAGTATAATCCAACGATTAAGAGATATGATCTCACCTAAGTGTCTTACCTAAGGGCCATATACAAGGGCCTCACTATAGAAGGACTTATAGGGCTCCGAGTATCTTATCCCCAATATGATAACAGGCCCAAATTAGTACTCTCTAACTAACAATAGTTTTTGCGAAATTCTTGTTGAGGCCCAAAAAATCCAAAGGTAGGACCAAATATATTTATAGCCCAGTACGACACCTAACTTGGGAAGAAACCCAACTTGGGTACGCAAGAGTTCATCATATACGCTTGCACACGTGCCACGCCAAGCAAATAAGCAACACACCACGCTACAAGCTTAAGCGGGCCCAAACCAAGCGAATGTTTGGGGCTTGCTGAGCGGGTTGTGGTATGGATGGTTACGAGTTTTCATGAGGCCTATTGATGAGTCGAGAAATTGAACTTTTGGGATGCTTGGGAGCCCCAAAACTCAAGCCCATTTCTTGAGCCCAAATATGTGGGTAAGCATAAAAGAGAGAAAATGGTAGCCCATTAACTTAGAAAATTGGCCAATCACCTTAGTAAAAATAGACCATTGGCTCATCCCCTTAGTGAACTAGCCCATTACCTTAAAGAATGGCCCAAGTGACCAACAAAATATCTGAAAGTCTCCAACACATGGCTGGAGACAAAACCACGACAAAAGCAAAAGGCCACTCTCGTCTGCAGGCTACTGGGAGTGTCCAGCACATGGCCAAAGACAAATCCTAACACAAGCCATCCAAAAATCAAAGGATACTTGAGCAAAACACCATTTAGACCAGCGCCATTACCCACTCATTTCTCATACCAGCTCATGCCATGAAATAAAGGAGGAAAGAAGGAGAGATGGTAGCCAAAGATAGGAGATTGCCACAGGAATAGCTGCGAGAAGACTCTAAAGCTCTCAAAAATCTTGTCTTTGTGTATTTGGATTTAGGGAGATTTCATAAAAAGAGGTTGAATCGAAGGAAGAGAAGAGAAATGGAGGAGAAGACTTGGCTGAAATTGGAGAGAACCCGTTAGGGTTTCTTAGGAAGAAGAAGCTTCCAGCGCCTATAAAATGAGGCACCTTCTACCCAACAAGACAACTCATCGAAGGCAAGCAAATATATCCAAAGAGAGCAAGCATCACCTCTCATCTCTGGAACCCTTCGATTTCAAGCCATGTTCTTCGATTGCTTCCCTTTTTTCTCTTATGTCAAGCCACCCAGAAGCTTGACGAAGCTTTCGTCAAGATGCTGGAAATATGCTAAAGTCACCCATGCTTCCATCTTCTTCCTCTATTTCCCATAAACACACATCCAGAGAGCAAGCTTGATCTCTCATCCCTTAAACCTTTGCAATTTTGAGCCCCATTCCTCTATCTTCTCCCATTTTCTCCTCTGATAAATCGTTCCAAAGCTTTCGTCAAACTGCCGGAAACAACTGAATACACCCATTGTTATTCCCCCATCTCTCTCTCTCTCTCTCTCTCTCTTTCTCTCTTCAACGAACTCTTTTAGAATCCCTTCCCCATTGCCTTAAAACCTCTATTTCTCATAGGAAATTGCGGATCTTTCTCTCTCTCATGCTAAACTCATGAATGCTCAGCTCCCATGCCACAAGCTTCTCATGCCAAGCCAAGAATTTATCTGTAAGCGACTGTTGGTTTCATTGGTGAAGAAGACCAAGGTGTTTCCTAAGACTCAGCTACCCTTTCGAAACACTCTTGGGGTCTGATCCTTGAACTCAAATTCAAGGGGCAATTTCATACATTTGGCTCTTTACAGCAGCCCAGGCCCATCAGTAGCTGCCGGAACAAAAAAGCCCCTACAATTCTATAATAAGGCCTTCATATATGGACCTTAGAAACAGACTACACATCTCCGAAAAGTTGTATTTGATAATGAAAGAATTTAACAAAATCAAAATAATTGAACAGAAGTCATCACTTGAAGACCATATATATGGAGCTTATTATATAACGACTCCAATAGTTTTACAGTGGATCCATTGGGTCAAGACATTAGGCCTGTGGCTTCCCATTGTCGGAGTACAAAATTATTTTGACCTCAATCTATGATTTAAGCACTATTGTAACTTCCGTCACATCATAAAAAATTGAAGCACTATTACACAAAGGTTAAATAATAAAAAAAAAAAAAAAAAGAAGGTAGAATTACAGACCATGAAAGACAAATTTTATCAAAACATTTTGCTGAAAAAAAAAAAAGTTAGAACATGAAAGCAATATAGCAGGAAGTAGGATGAGATTCCAATTATTCAGCTTCAGCGTCCTGAACTTCAATTTGCTTTAGATCGAGCAGAAAGCTGAAGTTATTATGTATATGCCAACTTGAAAGCCAAATTAAAATCAAATTTACGAACTTGCAGTCTAATTGACATAATCTTTATCCTTAAATATAATGATGTTGTCTAATTAAAAAAAAAAAGAAAAAAAAAGAAAACTAAACGCTAGCATCATTGGTTTATTCATTGAGGCAAATTTTCTTTGAATTAATTACCAGTTATATATACAAAGGTGGAATCTAAGCTACTACCAACATCAATCATAAATCACTATTACTAACATCAACTTTTGAGCTTTAAGCAAACTACCCAAGCTGACAAGTTAATTTATAACACTTCTCTTCTCCAAAGCATAAACTTCAGCTCACTTAGCAACGGAATTTTTTGCAGAACTTACCTCAGATTTGGATTTGGATGTGGATTTGAATGACGGGTTTAACGGTACAAAGAAGATGCTAGGGTAACAAAATATTATATTATATATTTATTATTTAAAAATAAACATATAAATATCGGGCCAGGTTCGAGGACGGGGATGTCAATACCATCCCCGCCCCATACTCGATTGGAATTTTTTAAATTCAGGGATTCCCGTATCCAATTCTCGTTTTGCCCTGAAATCTCATCTCGTTAAGGTCGGGTCCTAGTTGTATCTCCGCCCCAACGGGGATTTCTATCATCCATAATTGAGCCTTGTTATTTTTAAATCCATTTTTTGGTAAGTTTTATTTTATAGGTCCATTTTTGGGTAAATTTTATATGTCCATTTTTATTCATCTGTTTCCCTAATTTTATGCTTCATTTTCTCTTGACTTTAAACAAAATAAAAAATTAAGTCAGACCATATGATCGGTGGCGGTTCTAGCCTATGGTAGGCTGGGCTCATGCCCAACCGAAATTTGTGTTAAAAAAATATTACCCACACTCTTCTTTCTCCTCTCTCCTGTAACATCCCACATCGACCAACGGAGAGGGGGTGATGTGCCTTATATGTACATGCCCGCCTCCATCTAGCACAATGCCTTTTGGGAGCTTCGAAGTAATGGAACTCCAAAGTTAAGTGAGTTGGGGCTAGAGCAATTCCAGGATGGGTGACCCACTGAAATTTTGCTCGTGAGCTCCTAGAAACAAAACCGTGAAGGCAGAGAAGGGGGCCAAAAGCGGACAATATCGTCCTACAGCGGAACTGATCCCGGGATGTGACAATTTAGTATCAGAGCCATTCTGCCATGTAGTGTGAGTGTGCCAACGAGGACGTCGGGCCCTTGAGGGGGATGGATTGTAACATCCCACATCGACCAACGGAGTGGGGGTGATGTGTCTTATATGTACATGCCCGCCTCCATCTAGCACAAGGCCTTTTGGGAGCTCACTGGCTTCGGAGTCATGAGAACTCCGAAGTTAAGCGAGTTGGGGCTAGAGTAATCCCAGGATGGGTGACTCACTGGGAAGTTGCTCGTGAGCTCCCAGAAAGAAAACCGTGATGGCAGAGAGGGGAGCCCAAAGCGAACAATATCGTGCTACGGCGGAGCCGATCCCGGAATGTGACATCTCCTCTTTTGCCCAACCCAAATTTTTGTTAAAAAAATATATTACCTACACTCTCCTCTCTCCTCTCTGTCTCTCTTTTTTCGTTCTTTTCCTTCTCTCTTCTCTCCCTCTGTTTTTTTTTTCGTTCTTTTCCTTCTCTCTTCTCCCCCCCCCCCCCCCCTTTTTTTTTTTTTTCTTTCTTTCTTTCGTTTCCTTCTCTCATCCCTCCTCTATTCTTCTTCTATCTACTCTCCACTCTCTCTTCTTCTCTCCCTTTCTTATTTCTTCCTTTTCCTTCTCTCTTTTTGTTAGAAAAATATTATCTACATTACTTATGATTATTAAATTTTTTTGTCTCGCACAAAGATAGCTATTTCAGAAATTATGGAACATGATTGATAGGGCTATGGAGCTCGAGGTGGAAAGCCAAAAACGGATGTCATAATAGACATTTATAAAAGGAAACAAGGAGAAATGAGGTCACAACTCGTTTAAAAAAAAAAAAAAAATAGATCTGCCAATTTTCTTTCTTCTCATTTCTCTCGATATAAACCCGGCTTTTTTTTTAAAATTAATGTAGTCCCTTATTTTATCTTTCTTTTTAATGTGAAATAAATTTTTTTCTTTTAATTTTAATTTTTGTTTTAATTTTAATTTTTGTTTTAATTTTTGTTTTTGTATTTGTAGATATAGATGCATTTGAGGGTAAGACTTATTACTTCTCCCCTCACTATGTAATTTTTTTTTATGTTTATTAATGAAATTCACTATTTTTGTCAAGTTTATTATATAAGTTTTGCCGGATCGACTTTCAAATTATGGAATCGCCACTGCATATGCTGAGTAGACAATAATTGATGAGTTTAAGCCGACCAAAGAAAAGGAGTTTTTATTAAAAAAGAAAAAGAAAAAGGAATCACATTATAAAAAAAGAATAAGAAAAAAGATATCAAGTAGGTTGCTTAAACTCTTCAAACACCAGGAGCAGAAGAAGGTGTAGATATGGGCATGAAGCATATGCTGAAGCTTGCCACGTTGCAAATACGAATGCGGGCATTTCCACGAGCCTACAGACACAAAAGTCAGGAAGGCATATCGACCAAAAAAAGAGAGTCGCGTAGGCACATATACACCCTCCTCAACCGTATAACCTAACGCGTTACGTATTCTTTTACCCACTTCATAAAAGTTTTCACCCCATAGTTGGTTAATATTTCGACAGTGCCCTCGCATTAGTCCTCCCTGGACTCCTTTTTCGTCTACATAGAAGATCACGATCCACGTTGTCGATTGCAAAGTAGGAGACGCAGTCCTTTGTCTACGACTTTCGACGTAATACTCAACTTTCATTTCATGCTTATCATAAAAAAGATTTCATGCTTATCATATTTATTATGTATTTCACGCATCTTAATTGCTCATGCAAGTCTCTTAATGGGAAAATTCATACAATATCAGGCAATTTCGCATAAAAAATAAACAAAGTTAATCTCTCATCAATCCGTAAGAGATATCTTTCCAATAGTTTTTGTGATACACATTTCACATATATTTGACTAAAAAAGCAATTAAGTTTCCTTAATAAGTTAATTCTTTATGCACTTAATTTGGACTGTCACTGTCTACTAAGAAAAAAATAAAAATAAAAATAATTTAGTTGCAATAGGGATAGCAAAACGTTGTTACTCCCAACCAATAATGTTACGTTACACGCGTGTTAAAGCATTATTTGTCAGGATAACAAAATAGTAATATCTCCGTTTTATGGACCTCCCTTAAAGTCAAGTGAAGCCATCTTTGAAAATTCTTTTTTTTTATTTATAGGGACAAAGGGTTAAAGATATTCGTCATTTTCTTCTAGTTCACAAGAATCATCCATTTGCCCTAATTTCACAATCATCAAAAAGAAACTTTATGATCACCCCATTCTCCAGAAAAAAGAAATGTATAGCTTGGCCACTAAGTTTCTAGTGTCTATCCAATCCAATCAAGCCAAGTCCAAGGTAAAATTTTCATACATATTCATCCTTTCTTTTGCTGGCAAAAATTTCATTGGATTTTAGCCAATCTTAGAATTCTTGAGACGGGAAAGGAAAACAAGTCCAAGGCAAATAAAGTTATATGCATTAATTACCTTGATTTGGTACATCTTTATACCTAAATTAAAAGCAAATCCAGTCAAATGAAGAAATCCTTGAAACAAGTGTGGAAAGGCCGGTCGCTTGCCCAGGCACCCAACCACCTATTCCTATACCCTCTCTCTCTCTGTGGGACTTGCCATTGTTCTTTGACCAAAGATGACCCAAATTGTAAGTGTCTGCATTATAAGACCATTAATCAAATTAGTCATGACGATGCCTACCCTCCAATAGTTGCCAAAGAAAATTAGGGGGTCATTTGACCCACTCCACCAATAGGAAGATAAATAAATAAAAAGGGTCGAGTGTGCCCAACCAGCATGGTCAATATGGTAATGTTGATCCAAGTTTAAAAGGGGTAAGTTTTGGAGAGCCGTCTTAAAATTGATTCATACGAAGAAAGTCAATTACTGTTAATAGTGCCCTTGAGCCGCAGCACCTTCCTTTCTGCAAATACCTTCCTTTTTCACTGCTCATGAAGAAATCGTGTCTTTTTCGTTTCTCTCCGTATTTAAAGTATTCAATACATTCGTAACTCTTCAAGAAAACAGATACACAAGGCCTAAGGTGTGATCAATTTCTTGACGCCCTAAGCAACCAAAAAACAGAAAAGAGCTTGGGTTGTGTGAGCCTTCTTGTGAAGCTAATTTGGCCGGAGATATGGAGCACAACAACATCAACACAGACGAAAACAACAGCAACAACAGGAACATGGATGAAGAGGGCAGCTACATGGGTGTTCCAATTCACAGCCAAGTGATGAAGATCAAGCAAGAGTTTGAGAAAATCAAGCACCCGTCTCTGGAGCAGCCTGCAGAGCTGCGACTGAGACGAGTCCTTCTCCGCCAGATTACTCGCCAGCGTTCGCGTTCTCCGCTGGGATTGGCTGCATAGGGAGGGAGGGATAGGGGTTGCCCTGCCTCAGCTTGCATGGTTATGGTGGCGACGCTTTAGATATTAACTTTTTTGCTTTTTGTTGTTTTTTTTTTATATTACTGTTTTTCTTGCTTTCTGGTTTCTACCACAGCAACCATGAGAGTTTTGGTTTTTTGGGGTTTTACTAGTTTAGTTGTACAGGTAGGAGTTGGTGGGAATCTCAAAGGCATAGCGAAACTTAACGTTTCTTGGTTAATTTCTATGATTAGATTCCTGTAAGTTTTGCAGTTATGATCTCATACATCATATTTTCGTTCTACCACTAGACTTTCCCTCTTTATCTATGTGTTTGTCATGCGCATGCACATGAACAACAACCACCATACATAGAACCTAATCACATTTTGAGGATTAATCTCTGTTCTTTGTTTTTCTCATAAGATCTTGCGGAATTTTTGAAATGTTCAACAACCCAGTAATGTTTATCGAGTTTTAAAGCTGTGACTATTAATACTAGAAAACCCAGTATATTCAAAATTCTATAAAGATAATACTCAAATTACTAAAGATCAGAAAGTAATTGCAAAACAAAGTAGCAGAAAAGAACGAAGGCAACAAACATGTATAAGAGACAGTTGTGTGCTCTTCGATAAATAATAAAAAAATACAGTTGCGTGTGCAGACATGCCACCTTTAGGATGATCCCTCTACCACAACAATTTACCCTTGAGCAGTGGCTGTTTCTTTTGATGCTAGTAATTTCACCCTCCTTGTGAGATCTCTCATCACATCTATAATGACAGATTTCTTCTCAATTCGGAACTGGATAGCCAACTGAGTAGAATCTGAAACACCCTTTTGCAACAGGGACTCATCCTCCATGATTTTGGTTGGGAAGTGTCCCAGTGCAATCACACATAATGCAATAATGGTGCGAAAAGCAGCTAACTCATTTGCTATACCAAGGGGAGCTTCAACTGAAATAGATTTAAGTTTATCTAAATCAAGCTTCTGAACTGTTTCCATGTCACTGGCAAGAACAACTCTTAAGGCTGCCAACAAGCGCCCATCAACCAACTCCGAACCCCCTAAGCATACCTATTAGGCAAAACAAGAGAAGAAAGGTTAAATACCCAATTTGTGTACCAGAAAGTCTAAAGAGGGAAGTCTTTCATAAATTTAGTACAACTAACATGATCAATCTGATAGCAAGTTTAGATCTCTAACTATGCTAATGGCCAACAAAAAGTTTGAAAGGTAAGTACTAGGGACCGGATAGTAAAAGAGTGATTCACATGCATTCTTCTAACTTCCTCAGAGCTAAATGCCACAAAATTTCTGCGGGTGATTTTGTTCTAGAAATTGAGACAGAAAAACGAAAAATTGTGAAACATCCAGCACAATTCATAACAGCCGACGTCCTTTACATAAATCTGAAGATTATTTGTAAAGCATTTACAGCAAACAGATAATATCCATGCAATATATTTCAAGCCACCAAAAGCCAATAAGCCATTTCCATCTAACCACCCAAATACAGCATACAAGTACCAGAGTTTTTCTTCAAACTAAAACTGAGAAATTATATGAATAAAGTTTGCTCCAACCCATGGTGAACATTCATTGATCGAAATCAAATCATAAAGCAGGATAACAGTAACAATATGTTTTCAGGAAAGTAGAAACCTTAAGAAGAGGAGCTTCCCCATCTAACTTTAGCTGGCATAAAATTTCTTTCTGCCATGGAGATGGTGCAGAGAAGTTGGGTGATGATACTCCAGCAGCCATACTTGCAGCATCCAGAAGCGCTCCATCATATTTCAGCTCAATACAATCATAGGGGTTTGATGGTATCACAAATCCATAATCCAGCAGGAAAAGGTCATTATTTAAACACCCATAGTTAAGTACTAAACAATCGTTCTGTTTGATCCCCGTTTCTGCCACAACCTGGAATGAGAGAGAATCTTGATGAGTAAAGAAACCTGCAATCCCTGTTGGAGAATTTCAGAATGAAGTTAAAGAAACAAAAAGGCAAATAAAACCTTTACTAGCATCGTCACATCCCTGTCATCTTGGTCCTGAAGTATTATGGCATTTGGCTTGAAACTATGGTTGCACATGTCGATGAGAGGAAGCATCATCGGGACATCATTGTTGATCTCACCTGAAAGCTTTTTACCATACAAACGGAATGCCCGAGACGAAACTGCTGACATTGCCCATCCAAGGGAGGATGCATCTATAGCTTGGCCACCAAAAGGGTGATCATTTGGTTTCAAATTTTCCAGAGCACATTTGACTTCTTGTTCAAAATCAAGAAGAAATCTGCATCTCTTGTTCACCTGCAACAGGGAATCATTAAACCTTCAAAGCTTGCTGTGGAAATCAAGTGGTCGTCAAGATAAGAATCTTAACAAAACTATATTACAAGGCCTTCAAATCAAGCTATTGAACGTGACATGCCTCCATGGGTCAGATTTTGTCCAACTCCCAAATTTAGGATTAAGGAGACTGATTGAAGTGTGTTATTCTGTTCTTTAATGTCCTAAAGTAAAAACAAAATGTATGTGGGACAAAGCATACCCAATAGCAAATAAGGCAACCTAGAGGCTAACATATGGTAAACTAGAGGACATGTCCATCTCTTGGTTAGGGATCTCACTGAAAGTTCTCTGACAAATAAAACACATATTGTTTCTTCTAGTCTGCTCAAGGGACATTGATAGGCAGGTACATTGCATGGAGGTCCAGCAATCCTCCCAATTATTGAACACAATTTACAAAAATGTCCAAGTCAGGATTCAGCCAACCCACTCCGAGCCAATGTCCAACCATTGACATAACCCACAATTTTCTGAGATATCAGAATAGCTATCCTACATTTTAAATACAACACAAACTAGAGAGGGAAGGACTAGGGAGGGTGGTCTTATATGTTCCCGACATATTTTTCTTTGCAGGTCTTATATGGTTTGATAGACAAGACCTTAGCTTGGCAGAAACATTGACATTTATGTGGTCAAATAAGGTACCTGGTAAAGAAGTGGAGCATACTGCAAATTCTTTATGTCCTCGCCAGGGAAGAAGATGGGTATATTGAATGTTTCAGGGAGGCTGCTGATGTATGGCCACCAGAAGGATCCAGTTTTTGCTCTTTCTTGCAGAAGCTTCAAACCCAATTTCATTGCCCAAAGTTCCTCTGCCAAATGCTTCCACAGTGTTCGATTTACTCATATTCAAAACTCAGTACAGCCTAATGTACAAAACTTTTAAGTTACCAACCTATGCAGATTGCAGAGTAAAGTAAACCTAATGCTACAGTAAAGTTGTAGGGTCTTGACTGAGATAAACACAGAATGCCATGTGCTACACAAGTGACTTGAGAATTCCAAAAACCATGGCAACGATACTTCAATTCCAACTTACTAGCATACATGTACATCAAAGTTCAAGCTTTACTGCTATTTTGAACCAAATGAGAGGTGCCACTTACAATTCTACAATTGAACACCACTAAAGTGAAAGCTAGCAAAATGCGAAATACCCACTAACAAATTACACCGAAATACAAGCATAAACCTAATAAAATGGGAAAGCCAAAGAACACTTACCAGGAACGTGGCGAGCCAAATTGACGATAACAGAGTCAAGCCCACCATCTCCACCCTCTGATTCAAGAGAGCCAAATCTCAACGGTACGTGCTCGGGAAGAACAATTAGTTCAGAACCTTTCGGGATTTCCTCTGAAGCCACAAGTCCAAAACCAAAGGAACTATCTTGAGCTATCTTCACGGCTTCGTGCACGAACCCTCCTTCCCTACGAACCCACTTGATCAGGTCAGGTGGGTATGGGGCCAATCGCCCAGGATAAGAGGTTGAGGTTGAGGCAGCGCAAGTTAGAGGGCGGAAGGCGGTGAGCGAAGCCATTACCATCTTGGAAGCTGCCATGGTCGAGCCACTTCAGTCCTAGTGCTAAGAAAACTTGAGAGGATTTAAAATTTGAGCAGAATGGATTGATTTCCATGAAAAATTAGGGGAAAGTTCTCAGATTACCCAAAAAAGTAGGAAAATTAAATTATCGTTGTCGAATTTTGGCGGGGATAATTTCGGGATTTCAATTGCTTTGTAATTTCTCTTTCTATAGCTTTTTGAAGTCGAAAACGTACTCATTTGCCCTAACCTGCCCCGCCCCTGATGATATTTTAGTGGCTCATTTTTCAGATTGGCTTATGCTTGGAACTTGACCACAAGGGAACAATTGGGCTTAGAAAATGCTCTTGGTGTTACAAATTACAATGGTGTATTTGGGTTTGGGAACACTGAAATGAGGCCATGACGTCACCCCTCTCTCATTAGATGGTAGAGCATTTCAACCGGTTAGTCCCTTACCATGGCAAGGGGAGCCCTAGGGCAGCTACTATTCACGTGAATAGTGGCTGCCCTAGCCCCCTCCAGCAAAGTGTGTTTCCAGCAGTTTAGGCTTGCCATGGCAAATACTATTCATTTTTTTGTTTTTTTCACAACTTTGTTTACTTAAACAATTAATTTGGATAATATTTTCGGATAAGATTTTTGGGTTCCTACGTGTCAATACTATTCATATCGGATAAGATTTTCGGTTTCAAATTTCAGATTAATTTCAAACTTCAGATACATTTCAGAATTCAAATTTCAGATAAATTCAAAATGTCAAATTTCAGATACATTTCGAAATTCAAATTTCAGATAAATTTCAATTTTCAAATTTCAGATAAGATTTTCACCCTCTAAGATTGCGCCGCGTGTCATATCTATCTGTGTACATTTTTCTATAAAACCAGAGGTTCAGCTCATACCTTCCACACCCGTTCTTCTCTACATTTTCATTTCTCAAATTTTAGATTTCATTTTCCATTCTCAATGGCAGACATGCAAGAGGTTTTGGAGAGGCAAGAGCGAGAAACTAGAGAAAGAATGCGTAGACGAGCTGCAAGCAAAAGGGCGCAGAGAGAACTAGATGAGCAACTTGGCATAGCAGTTGCTTTGCTGGAGGAAGAAAACCAGGGTCGCCGTGGTTCACGAGAAGGCCGTCGCCCAAATGTGGACAGACATAGACATTCTCGGGGTAAGAATCTTATGGAAGATTATTTTATCCCACAATCTCTGTACTCTGATGTTCATTTTCGAGGGAGATATAGAATGCAACCCCATTTGTTCAATAAAGTCATGCATGATATTTGCAATTATGATGAATATTTTGTTCAAAAGAGAAATTGTGCTTGAAATTTGGGACTTCTTCCAGAGCAGAAGTTCACAGCTGTGATACGAATGTTGGCGTATGGGTCATCTGCTGATCAGGTGGATGAGATTGCTCGGATGAGGAAGTCCACTGTTTTGGAGAGCTTGGTGCAATTTTGCGATTGCTCGGTAGTTTCATGCCCCGTATGATTGATCGCTACACAGAGATGCAATCGTCGTATATTCATGAACACCGTCAAGTTGACTTGATGGAGCATTTATGGGCGGTGAAAGGCAATGAAGGAAATGAAGGTGAATGAAGTGAAGTGAAGAAGTTGTTTTTAATTTATTATGTTTATGTTGTATGTTGTTTATTTTTTGTTGTGGGTGGGTTGTTTATGTTTTATGCTTTGGTTGTGGGTTGTTTATTTTTTATGCTTTGGTTGTGGTTTGTTTATTTTTTTTATGCTTTGGTTGTGGTTTGTTTTTTATGTATGGAATGTTTTGAATAAAAAGGATTTTTGTTGAATATTTTCTTTATTGACTAAAAGAAAAGCAATACAACTAATAAAATAAAATACATGAATTAAACAAAACAAAAAATACAATGAAATCAAAGGCAAGTAAACTAAGACATGAAAGGCAAACAAACTATTTTAATGGTTTTCATCATTTAACCAATCCGTGTTGCTAGGTCCATCGTCACGAAAAAGTCTTCGTCTCATAACATCCCTTCGTTCTAGCTTCCAAAATTGTTTTGTTTCAGGGGACATATGGCTTGTATCCATGGCCATGGTTTCCCGATCTTTTTTTTCAATGTTTTGTTCGCGTACATACTCCCTTTCTTTGCGTACATACTCCCTTTCTTTTGCATATTCTACTTGAATAGCCATATCGTGCTCTTGTTGTTTCAAGTCCATTTCAATTCTCATGGCTTGGTGCTTTGAAAGTTCCTCCAAAAATTTAGATGCATTCTTGCTAGAATTACTCCCTCTCTTCGCCTTCGCCGCCTTCCTCCCAATAGGCCTTGGCTCATTTTCAATGGGTGAGTCTTGACTCATCGGGGAATCCATAGGTGAATCCGATGCCGGCGTCTCATGAAGTGGAGTCTCGTTCAAGACTACCGTCGGACCGGTTGGAATAATTTGGAATCTCTTACAAGTCTTCACCACCTCCCAACAATGGGTATGGTTGAAACTTTTTTTTCCCTTGCCCAGTAGCACCAAACCACATTTGTGCTTGCATAATCTATAAAAAAAAAATTAAATGGAAATGCAAGAAACTTTATAAAATATTGGCAATGCAACATGTAAAAAAAAACTAATGCAAATTAAATAAAATTTAAAAAAAATGCAACATGTATAAAAAAAAAACTAGAGACATATTAACAAAATATATAAATTGCAAGAAACATTTAAATAAAAATTAATATGACATAGAAATTAACAGAAGGAAAATGACAAATAATTTACCTCACTGCTAAGGTTTTCTCCGCTTCGATGGTTGTCCATCGCTTTTGCTAAGGCATTTCTCCATTTCGCCAACTCTTTATTAAGAACTTTCCACCTACTGGATAATGCCATTTCTGTACGTGTAGAACCAATTGCCCTTTCACAAAATGCTTGATGAATTTTTTTTCCACATATGAGAAAATTTAATCTCATTGCCCGTTACGGGACAATAACTAACTTGGACCCAAGCCTCACACAAGCTAACATCTTCCATCATGCTCCATGCCCCTCCATTTTCATTAGAAGAACCCATAATATGATAGACAAAAATACAACTTCAAAGTGAAAAAATATTGAATAGAAAGTGAATAAATTTTGAGGAGAAAGTGAACAATAGTATAAGGAGAAGAAAATATAAGAGGATTTGGTGTTAAAAGTGAAGAGTATTGGTTGGTATTTATACAAAAAAAAAAAATTCAGTATTTTTTGTGTATTTTTTAAAAAAAAATTCGATTTTTTTTCAATTTTTTATTGCAGAAAAATTGGCTGCCGTTGGATTGAAGAAAAAAATCGAATCGGAGACACCAGAGGCTGCCACGTGGAAAGTAGCCGTTGGCGGCTACTGTAGCGGTCCGTTTGAATTTTTTTTAAACGTTGGCGCTTGCAATGCACGCGCCAATGGTAAAAAAAAAATTCAAATCTGGAGGGCTGGCGTCAGCCATGACGTCACCGCCCTCGAGCCCAAGCTCGGGTCAAAATCGCCTTCGGGCCTGCCCAGTCTCGTGGACCCCATAGCTTGCCCGGGCTGCCTCCAACTGCTGGACTTCCATTTTTTTCCCAAACCCCCCCCCCAGCCCGAGTCCACGCCACACTGCTGGACTTGCTCGTATAAGGCAATGAGAGGCGCATCTCCCGTAGGACTTGCCTCATTCATGCCAATGGCCATGTGACATTTCCAGTCACAAAGAAAATTGATTATGGAAATAAAAAGCTTTTTGTTATAAAAATAAAATAATCAGAGTAAGAAAAGTACTACTGAATATTGGGAGTAGAATTGTATTTGCTCTTATGATATTTACACTAATTGTATTTGCTCTTATGATGTTTACACTGACAATATTTATTCTCATATAAAACTCACCCTCTTTTGTTTTCTCTCATTCTTCCTTTATTGTCTTCCTTTCTTTCCTCTCTTCTCCTTTGGTGTATTTTGCTAAGCAATGTGAAGTCTATTTATAGGCAAATTAGATGGCTTACCCAACATCATCATTAAACTTTTTGAATATTATTTCCTTCTTTTCTTTATGTGGGCTCCACCATTTTCTTTACAACATTCCCCCTTGGAGACCACAATGTATGAAATGTGTCGTTAAAAACATTGCCAGTAAAACCCAGTGGGACAAAAAACTGGTCAAAGGAAAAAAGAATACATAACCATGTGTAACATAAAATTATGTGTATATTGACATGCGTGCGACACTGCCCCGTTAAAACTTTGCCAGAAAAAACCCAGTAGGATAAAAACCTGGACGAAGGAAAAAGAGTACAATGTGTGAAGGTCTTTATTGACAGCACGCTCCCCCTGATGCTTGGCAAAATATCTTTTAAGCCATACTGTTGATCATCTTTCTGAATGTCATAGTTGACACTACTTCTGTGAGTCAATCTTGTAATATTGTTGGATGCTCCCCCTGAAGAATATCTCCCCATGATATCTTCATGACTATCTTCCTAGAGGGAAGATCGTTCGGACTGATTGAATGATGTAGCCATCAACAATGTAGTTGAGTAAGCAAATCTATTTCCAGTGAGCTATATCATAGAAATTTCCAAAGTCCGCGAATCAAACAAAACCTGAGCTATTTGTACGTTCACTTGAAAAGAATATGCTCATATATAGTTTTTTGGGGAGATAACATCAAATATGTCTCACATCATCCCAAAGTGGTGGTGATGAAGTTGAGCTCTATTTGGAAAATACAATGTTTGGTCCAGTATATATATGGATGATCTATTAGTATAAGCAAAAATTTCGTTGGCATAATTCTCGATCTTCAGGCCGAGACAAATATTTCTTGAACTCTTCAGGAGTTTTAATCAATTATCAACTCTTCATGAGTTGTAATGTATTGCAACCATATCATAATTAATGTACTCACTGAGACAATTTATATATATTAATATTGAGTACAAAATTTGTGCTCCAGGCAGATGTTCTTCAGAGACTTGCTTCATGCAATTACAATCCTTTCAGGAATTTTATTTAAGGTATTACACTTCATGACACATTGTATAGCTTTATATCCAGCTATTTGTTCTGTTTGTACATCTTTAGGGAATTGCTTCTGGCGATATGCTCTGTACATTTAATAACCCTTAAAGATAATATGTTGGTCTCCGTAAATGTGCAATAAGAAGGCACAATTGCATTTGTAAATATGGAGAACCTCAACATTCCTTGTTTCTACCATAAACATTATGTCATATAAATTAAGTATATTCATATTTTATTCCGAGCACCCAAGTATAACTTTCAGGGTTAACATCTTTTGGGGTTCGTACTATGGGTTTGTTCCTTCACATTCATTCTCATCTGTAATGGAATTGTCTCTTTCCATTTTTGGCCAATGATATTGTCTACATTTAATTATAGAACGTGATTCCAATCAACACAACCCATTGATGATTTGAGTAGCTACTCTAAAATCAAAAATTGTCATTCATCAATTCGTGATCCCACCATTCTCATGTGCATGTGCATGCATCAATTATGAACATTTCTTTGTTTTTGGGTACCCAAGCCACTTCATGGGATTTTATTGTCTCTTTCCAGACAGACATCTTTTATAGTATGAATTATGTGAGAATGTGGATCTTAACCTCCAAATAGAGTGTTATTTTGTAGTGGGACGTGGATAATCTCCATTCAGGGAGTTGGAACATTTAGAACCCATTTATCTGTCATCCTACAGGCATGCCATAGATTAATACACACATGTCAATGTCCTCTGGGACTTTAAACCATATAATTTGCTACGCATTAGGTGTGCACCGTATTAATATTGACATGTTAATGGATTGTCCTTCCGGGACTTTAATCCATATCATTTGCTACGCAACAGGCATGCATCATATTGATCACTGCTATACCCATGTTATGTTCTTATGGGACTTTAATCTATGCAGTGTATTATCAATATATTCAACTTGCAGTCTATGAAATTTGCATTAATAATTCATAAATACATATCAGAATGATACAAGTCATTCTTTTGGAATGGTCATAATACAAGTCGTTCTTCTGGAACAATCTATAATGCAAGTCATTCTACTGGATTAGATCGGAATTATTATACAAGGATGAAGGATGAAAATGTCAACATGATCATGAAATACTTTACTCAAAAAAATCCTTCAACTAATGAGATCACAGATGCCTTAAACTAATGAGATGAATGAATCAACAAAAAAAGAAAAGAAAGTGGAATTGAATTAAGATTCGGGCTGACGTTGATCAAACTGCAGCAGAATCATTATAACGCGAGCCCATCATCATCATGACCTTAAACTCCTCAAAATTGATCATACCGTCGCCATCGCTGTCGACCGCACTGATCATCTTCTTGCACTCAGCGATCGAACACTCGTCCCCCAAGCTCCTCAGCACTTTATACAATTCCTCGGCCGAAATCGACCCATTCCCATCAATGTCGTAGACCGAGAAAGCGTCTTTCAGATTCTCCAGCGCCTCGGCCTGGTCGACCCCGTTGGTGTTGAGCTCGACGAACTCTTTGAAGTCGATGAAGCCATCGCCGTCGGAATCGACCTCTAAGATCATGTGGCTGAGCTCCTCTTCGTTGGCCGGCTGGCCCAGGCTGCTCATGATGGCTCCGAGCTCGGAAGACGAGATCTTGCCGTCGCCATTGACGTCGAATTTCTTGAAGACCTGGTCGAGTTCGGCGATCTGAGCGCGCGAGTTGAAGGATGGGGATCGCGAGGGTGTGGTCGTGAGTGGGAGGGCTGTGGCTGATGGAATGGATTTCTTCTTCCGGGAGAAGAGGGATTTGAAACCCATCTGGATTTGAATTGAAACGACTCTGAGAGAGAGAAAAGGTGAAATGAAAGACGAATTGAAGAAGAAGATAGTCAAATGTGAGATTCAGATTTCTAGGGTTGTGTTAAATTTGAACAGGGGGATTTTTGTTGCTTCTTTGTTGTTTGGAGATTCAGGGAACGGGATTGGGATTGGGATGTTGGTTGCAGGTTATTTTATAAGGATGTGAGAATGAGTAAATGAGAGAGAGAGAGAGAGAGTTTGGTTAGGGATTGGGAAATGGGGGAATTGGGGATTGGGTGAATAACTGAATGCGGAAAACGAAAACAGAATCCAACTGAATCTTAACGCCTATTTCTCTGTCAATGGCTCATCAATAACTCAGATGAATGTGGTGTGGTGGTTGTCGCTAATTTTGGGAGGAGAGAGAGAAGATTGCGCGTCAATTGATGAGTTACAGTCAGTTACACTGCATACACACCAACTCAATGACTCGGTGGATGCCAACGGTAACAATGGATCCCACGCGTCACCGACTCAACCAACTATTTGAGAATGAGTAAATGGCACTAATTAAACAAAAATCACATCAAACTAACTTTTTCGCGTGACTTTTTGAGAATTAGGGGTTAGCTTAGCCGCATAATGTATGTATTTATAGCCTAGGGTTGTTTTATGTGGGGGTCCGAGCAATAAGAGGTAAGAATTGTAAATCCATATCGATATTGGATACGGTAAGATTATTTTCTTGACATGTTTTATCCTTATCCTTGTAGGTTATTGAGTCAATCGAGCCTTTTGGTTGGTTATACACTTTGCAATACTTGATATAGGATGATGATTTAAGGAACCTGATGTTGATACTCACAACTATGTTGAATGTATATAACAGAAAAATATTTGCATCATTTCTTTGATTTCTTTTCATCTTTATTATTTTGTATATGGAACTAAAGATAAATATTTTTTCAGGTAATACTACTCTTATTACATTTGTATATTGCATTCGCATACCACCTTATGTAGCAGTAGACAATCATATCAATTAAAAAGTGTCAATAAATCATAAAAGAAAAGAAAATGTTAAATTAATTTTAATTGATGTGTTTGTTCACCTCATTTGCCACATAAAATAGTATTTAAAATAAAGTATATAAATGTGATAATAATAATATTATTCTATTTTTCCTTTTCATAATATTATCATGAAAAATGTACTCTCTCAAATTCTCAAATATTAAACTGAATGGGCAAATTTAACTACCATGATAAAGATATTCATGCTTTGCCAATTAGAGATTACCATTTCATACCAAATGATGCAACGTGTTACATTTACAATACGTTAATGATGAGTAAGTATGATGTAATGCCAAATGCTAGGAGCAAAATTGCAGTCCTGAAATTGACTTGAAATTGGAGGAGAATCTTAAGGCCGCAACAGTCAACACCTCCCTCCCTTAGGCTCCCAAAAAAACTTATATATAAGGGGAATAACACTATTTTGTTATTTCCAATCAATAACATAATTATACATGAAAAATTTATCTATCGTGTCATTGAGTTATTAGAGCATGTCCACCGTTGCACCAAATTTGGGTAAAAGGCCCCCTTGGCAGCCCATTCCAGCTCTAGCGCGCAACAATGAGCCAGGGCAAATGGTGGGTCCCACTAGCCTGGGCAAGCCCACGGGCTAATCCTGCCTGGGCTGTTGACCTCGGGCTGCTGACGTTAGCAGCTGATTTTCAAATTTTTTATTACTGTTGGACCCACCAGCCCACATTGCCCAATGGTTATAAGCCATGTGGCTTCTCCTGGAGCCTCCGATCAAAAAATCTTGCACAATCCAACAATTGTCCAATTTTTGGCTTAAAAAAATTGAACAAAAAATCAAAAAAAATTCAAAAAAAATATCAAAAAATTATGAATTTTTTTTTCTATACATACATACCAATATTATTCACTTTCCACACCAATTTAATTTCAAAATTTTATCCGAAAATGTTATCTTGATTTTTAGGTGAGGATTTTACAATAAATATTAACACTTGGGAATTGAAAATCGTATCCAAAAAGCTTATTAAAATCGATGGTTTAAGTATAAAAAATAAAAAATAAAATTAAGTGAATAGTAATTGCCTTACACTTGCTCTAGACTTAGAGCAACTCCACCGCTCTACGCAAAACCGGGCAAAAGGCTGCCCTCGCAAGCCCAACACCCTCCAGCGCGCAAGATTGAGCATGGGCAATCAGTGGGTCCCACCAACCCGGGCAGGCCCAAGAGCAAGTCTCGTCTGGGCTTCAGCCCGAGGGCGGTGATGAGCGCACAGTAATTCAAATTTTCTTTACCGTTGGCGCGTCAATTACACGCGCCAAAGGTAAAAAAATTTGACTTCCACGCGCTGACGTCACCCCTGACAGACTCCAACGGGCATTTGACACGTGTCACAACCGGGCTTCTCCGATGGGTTTTTTTTCTAGAAATCCGACGGTCCTCGTTTTTTTGGCTAAAAAAAAATCGAAAAAATACCATAAAATTATGTATTTTTTCCCTATAAATACCTAACCATTTTATTTACTTTCCACACTAAATCTTCATACAATTTATTCTCCATCCAATATTTTTTACTCTCCACTAACATTATTCACTTCCCACACCAATTCTCCATACAAACTCTTCTCCTTCCAATATTTTTTACTCTCCACTTACATTTTTCACTTCCCACACCAATTCTCCATACAAACTCTTCTCCTTCCAATATTTTTTACTCTCCACTCACATTTTTCTACTACTTTCCATTTGTATTAAATAAAAAATAAAAAAACAAATGGCATCTTCTGTCGAAACCGGAGGCTCGTGGTCAACTCAGGCAGATATTGCGTTGTGTCAGTCTTGGGTGAACGTTAGTCATGACCCTATCACGGGCAATGAGATGAAGTTCCATCATATGTGGTGACACGACCCGACCCAATTTCCGCTTTGGAAACCGAGCCGAATCCTGTGCGTGTCCGACACCTGGCGAATGTCGGGCACGAATGACCTTTTTACCCTTTCCTTTTTCAAATTCTTTTTAAAATTTTCTCCCGACTTCTGCCGAAAATCCGGCAGAGTCTCCCCTGTATTTTGACCAAACCCAAAGTCTTCCACCTGTCAAACAGTCTCAAACAACCTACCAACTGCCAGACTAACTCAACAAACAGATCTTAACTCCAGTTTCTCATGTTCAACAAGATATCAGAGCCTTATATACAAATTTATAGAACTAAGAAAGTTAAAACGAGGTCCTACGCTTCGGTGGTGGGGCGGGAGCTAGGATGATGGCCCGGGTTAGGGATGGCAAAAATCCCCGTAGGGGCGGGTCCCCGTCGGGTCCCCGACCCTAACGGGGAGAGATTTCGGGGCTAAATGGGTATCGGGTACGGGGATCCCCGAACTTGAAAAATCCCCGACGGGTATGGGGAGGGGATGGTATTGGCGTCCCCATCCCCGAACCCGACCCGAAAATATATATGTTTATATTTAAATAAATAAATATATAAATAAAATATTTATGTTTAACTCTAAGTTAACTTCCCTCTCCTAATTCTTCCTAATTTTCTATGGAATTTCATATTGATGTGATTTTGAATAGTTGAGTTGAACTTTATAGTTAATTTGGATGTGTTGAATGATAATGTAATATGAAACTTAATATTAAAATGTATGATAAATATTTTTTTATGCAAAAAAATCGGGGATTCGGGGCGGGTATGGGGGATAGTCTCCCGACAGGGACGGGGACGGGGATTCCCCGAAACCTAATAAACGGGGATGGGTTCGGGGACGGGGGTGGGGATGGAGAGCGGGGATGGGGATGGTATTGTCATACCCGGCCCCTACCCGACCCGTTGCCATCCCTAGCCCGGGTGTTTTCCTTCCTTCTTCTACGGCCTGGGGGCGAAAAACAAGTTAAAATTGTGAGTGGACCAAAAATAATGTTCGTGAAAACATTTGAGAACATAGTAACCCCCGTTTGAAAAACATAGGGACATAAAAGCTACTATTTGATCATAATCAAACTCGAGATAATCATTTAAACATAGATAAACGTAACTATAGAAATGTTCACATACTAAACAAAGATATAACAGTATAACACATGTTTGAGTATCAAATATACTGATAAAAATGAGTGAAACAATAACTGCAATAAAAAGTTTTAAAAAGAATCCTTTAAAACTGCCACCTAATTGTACCCCTGTGATAACCGTCAATTTCCTGGCAGGTCTCGGGCGTCACACAGGCTACCAAAGCAGCAAACTGGCGAAATCAAGGGACTATGATCAGCCTGATCCGCCGGCAGGTCCTCGATGACACCAAGTCAGCTCGAGTCGCTCAGGCAGAATACAGGGGACCGTAGTCATCCTGATCCGCTATCCTGGCAGGTCTCGGGGACACAGAGTCAGCCGAGCCGCAATCCTGGCAGGTCTCGGGACACCAAGTCTGCCGAGCCGCAAATCTTGGCACTCACGGTTCGAGCGTCCCCGAAACTCGTGAGGCAAGTCAAGTGCACTGACTAACTGAAATCGGACCGGATGTCCGTCAACATCGGTCCAACTCTGGGTAATCACCAAATAGAGAGTGGGTACATGGTGGTCTAAAATAACTATTTCTGATCAAATCTGATATCCTCTGAATTCTGGTAAATCTGAGCTAAACTACTATTTTGGCTCAAAAACCTCAAATCTGCTGCTTGGCTAATTTTCATAAAAATAAAGGTATTTCACAATAAAGTTCATACTATAACACTTATTCAAGATCAAATATAACATAAAATTATAAAATCTTTTTAAGAAAGAAAAGTCCACTCACTGCTGGTCCGAGCTGGTTGGACCCTTCGAAGGTCCCTCCTGAGGGTTAGCTGGACTCCTGGTGCCTCACTCAAAAAATTTGGTGAAGAAACGAGAGACATATTCAAACTGGAAGTTTGAACACGTCCGTCGGCAAGAATGGCCGATTCCGGCCAGAATCCGGCGTGCCCGTGGCTGGGGTTGGTCGGGAAAGGTCGGCGGGCAAGCGGCGGTTCGACTGGTACCGGTGCCGGAGATCGAGCTGGCCGGTGGTGGCGACGGGAGCAGCTGGAAGGATGGAGGGTCGCGCGCTGTGCAATTGGGAGAGAGGAGAGAGAAAATGACGGGGGAGAGGAGAGAGAAGGGATAAAAAATCTGACTTTTGATCAAATTACCATTTTGCCCTTTGCGGTATTTTTCTCGTAATTTCTTCGTTAGAACTCCGATTCGGGTCTACTCCGTGTCTACAGACTCGTTTCGCCGTGCTCTACGCAACGGCGCAAGCGAAATTCTCAAATTCTTTTCCGATCAAAAAGTCAAATTTTCCCCTATTAAAATATGCGAGGGCAAAATCGTCTTTTGGCTTGAATAAAGAAATCTTATTTTTAGATATTTTGGTTTGGGTTCTTACATGTGGAGCAAAATTCATGGAGAATTTTGTCAAAGATCGCACAGTCATTCAAATTTTCTTTACCGTTAGCGCATGAATTACACGCGCCAAAGGTAAAAAAATTTGACTTCCGCACACTGACCTCGCCCCTGACAGACTCCAACGGGCATTTGACACGTGTCGCAACCGGGCTTCTCCGATGGGTTTTTCTCCAGAAATCCGACGGTCCTCGTTTTTTTAGCTAAAAAAAAATCGAAAAAAAACCATAAAATTATGTATTTTTTTCCCTATAAATACCCAACCATTTTATTTACTTTCCACACTAAATCTTCATACAATTTCTTCTCCATCCAATATTTTTTACTCTCCACTCACATTATTCACTTCCCACACCAATTCTCTATACAAACTCTTCTCCTTCCAATATTTTTTACTCTCCACTCACATTTTTCACTTCCCACACCAATTCTCCATACAAACTCTTCTCCTTCCAATATTTTTTTACTCTCCATTCACATTTTTCTACTACTTTCCATTTGTAGAAAAAAAAAAAAAAAACAAATGGCATCTTCTGTCCAAACCGGAGGCTCGTGGTCAACTCAGGAAGATATTGCGTTGTGTCAGTCTTGGGTGAACGTTATTCATGACCCTATCACGGGCAATGAGATGAAGTTCCATCATATGTGGAGCAAAATTCATGGAGAATTTTGTCAAAGATCGGGTTCCACTACATCACCGAATCTCACCAAGCACTCTAGGATAATTGATTTTTCCATCCTTGCAATCTCATCCACCTGCTCTGCAGATGCCCCATAAGCAAGCATCCGCAAAGCAGCTGTAAGTTTTTGCTCCGGGATAAGACCCAAAACTCCAACAACATCATGCTTTTGAATGAAGTATGTGTCGTAATTACAAATATCATGCATGATTTTTTGAAACAAATGTGGCTGCATTCTATATCTCTCTCGAAACTTATGGCTAGGATATAACGAATTTGGGATAAAGTAATCCTCCAAGAGATTCTTACCCCGAGACTCCCTACGTCTGTCCATATTTGGGACACGAGGACGACGGTGTTGCCTTGATTGATTAAGCATACACACCGATGCTGCAAGCATTTGTTCCTCTTCTTCATCGGCATCCCGATCTTCTTCAGCACGTCTACGCCGGATTTCTTCCCTTTTTTTCTGTTGCCTCTCCAACACCCTCCTCAAGTTTGACATTGAGAGTAGAATGTGTTTTGTAAAATCTGAGAAATGAAGGAGTAGATAAGAGATGGTGTGAGAGGTATGAGTTGATGGTGTAGTTTTATAAAGGGATTCAGAAGATAGAGATGACACGTGGCACAATTTTAGAGGATGAAAATCTTATCTGAAATCTGAGATTATAATTTTTTTTTAAATATTTGAAAATCTTATCTGACAGAGATAACACGTGGCACAATTTTAGAGGGTGAAAATCTTATCTGAAAATATGAGATTATATATATTTTTTAAATATATGAAAATCTTATCTGACATGGGACACGTGGCACAATTTTAGAGGGTGAAAATGTTATCTGAAATCTGAGATTATAATTTTTTTTAATGAATATCCAAAAAGTTTATCTGGAAAATAAGACATGTTGCAACCGAGTTTCTCATCCGAAAATCTTTTCTTAAAAATAATGGACACGTGACAACTAAAAATATTATCAAAAAATTTAATTACAAAATATTATCAAAATTAATGGTTTAAAGTATAAAAAAATAGAAAATAAAGTACAATGAATAGTATTTGCCTTAGACTTGCCCTAAACTTAGCTCTTATGGGTGAAACCACAAATGGCAAGGCTGCCACTATTAACATGAATAGTGGCAGCCCTTGTTTGCCCTAGACTTAGTCCTTAGAGCATTTCCAGCAGCTAAGGCTGGACTCGGGCTGGGGGGAGTTTGGGCAAAAAAATGGTTTCCAGCAACAAAATCTAGCCCGGGCAAATGGTGGGACCCAGCAGACTGGGCTGGCCCGAGGGCAAGGCAGATTTTTTTTTTCTTTTCTCTATACCTTATTTCCATTTTCAACATTTAAGTTTAATTTATTTTTATATTACTCAATTTACTTAAGTTTACAATGTAAATAAGGAAGTACCCCCTATTTGGATTCAAATAAAAATACTAGAAAATCAAATTCCCATCAAATCAAAATATGAAAAAATCGGTTTTAGTGCAAAATACGATTTAAGCTAAAAATGATGGCTCATTAAGTCAATATATACTTCATATTAAAATTTCATAAAATCAAGTTTTCTTATTTGATGTGTAAGAAATAAAAGCCGCCAAAAATTATCTTGAGAAAATGATTATTCCAAAAAATTATTTTTCATACTTAGTCAATATTGCACATCTGCTACAAAAATTCTGGGTTCGCCAATGTCTATATATACCAACCAATACTCTTCACTTTTAACACCAAATCCCCATATTTTTTTTTTCCTATAAATACCAACCAATACAACTAATAAAATAAAATCTTATCCGAAAATATTATCCAATATGAATAGTATTGACACGTAGAAACCAAAAAATCTTATCCGAAAATATTATCCAAATTAATTATTTAAGTAAAAAAAGTTGTGAAAAAAACAAAAAAAATGAATAGTATTTGCCATGGCAAGCCCCAACTGCTGGAAACACATTTTGCTGGAGGGGGCTAGGGCAGCCACTATTCACGTGAATAGTGTCTGTCCTAGGGCTAATCTTGCCATGGCAAGAGGCAACTGGTGGAAATGCTCTTATGGGTGGAGTTGCTCTTAGAATTTCTCCCCTGGCCGCACATGATGTCCTCCCAAAAGGACCCCACTTTACAGTCTACACCATTAAATTTAAATCAATCAATCTCTGTCTCAAATTAAAAAAATACACCATTAATCAATCAAAATTGAAAAAGTAAAAATAAAATCCATACTGCCAAGAATCCAATATCTGAATTGAAAGACAGAGCACTGAAACCCTGCACCTCATATATCCCCATATCATTCCCTCTCCTCTCGACTCGTTTACAGTTATATCTGGTCGGCTGGTCTTCCAGTTCCTCCTCCTCTCTCTGTTGATGAAGGGAAGCTGAGACTTTTTGAAAGATTAAATCTTTTTAACTCCCACGAATCACGATGGACTCAAAGTCTCTGCGTTTCCTTACCCACCAATGTTTCTTCTCCGCCGTTCGATCCGGCGACCTTGGGTCGGTGAGACAGGTGGTCGATAAGCTCACAAAGGACGAGCCCTCAAATGGGTCACTCGTCTCTGATCTGATGGCGATGCAGAACGATGCAGGCGAGACTGCCTTGTATGTGGCTGCAGAGAATAATCTAGAGGAGGTGTTCAGTTACTTGCTCCAGTTCTGTAATATAGAGATTGCAAAGATCAGGTCCAAGCATGATATGAACGCCTTTCATGTTGCCGCCAAGCGTGGCTACTTAGGTATTGCTTTCTAACTGTTACTGTGCTTAAGCTTTGCTTGTGTGTGCGCGCGCGATGATAATTGATTGGTTATTTTTATGCACGCTGAAGGAAGGGTATGTACAATAATTATTAATAATTTCCTTCCTAGAGTGAATATTTGAGATTAGTAAGAGGATCAAATTCTCTGTACTGCAAGCAGAATAATTCCCAAGTCTGACATGTTGAAATTCCTTTGTTTTTTTTTCCTTTAAAAAGAAATTTATTTTGGTTTGTTTCCATAAAGGAGTGTATTTCGAACTGAAGAACCAAAAAGAACTATGATTTTGATTTTGACATATTTTGAAGGGAAGCTCAGAAGAAAAAAAGTCATCTCCTCAAGTATATGGTATATGTTTGTAGGCCAAGGGAAATAATAAATAATCACTGATAAATTGCGTATCGCTAACCTGGTAAAGATGATAATTTTGAAGGTCTTGTTTGTCTTAATCTGCTTTGCATATACTGAAGCTACTGTGATATATCCTAGAGGTTAATGTATAAGAAATTTTGCAATCTGGTGGCCATTTTGAGTTGATTTCTGTGTTTTCCATGCTATATGTATACGGTAATCACTGCAGTGGTGAAAGGATTTCTTTTTTATAAATTTATCTGGAATAGGGTATTGACTGTTATTTATTCAGGTATTGTGAAGGCACTATTGGCAATTTGGCCTGAGCTTTGTAAATTGTGTGACTCGTCAAACACTAGCCCTCTTTATTCAGCTGCCGCTCAGGACCATTTAGAGGTAGTTAACACCATCTTGGATGCCGATGTCAGCTCAATGAGGATAGTGAGAAAAAATGGTAAAACTGCATTACATACAACCGCAAGATATGGCCACCTACGTACTGGGAAAGAACTTATAGATCGAGATCCAGGAATAGTCTGCATAAAAGATAAAAAGGGTCAAACTGCACTCCATATGGCTGTAAAAGGTCAGTGTACTCCGATTGTAGAGGAGATTTTGCTTGCTGACCATTCTATACTGAATGAACGCGACAAGAAGGGCAATACAGCTGTGCATATAGCTACAAGGAAATGCCGTCCACAGGTATCTTCATGTTGGCATTTTATTTACGATAGAAGCACATGAGCTCATGAAATCCTTGTCATTACTTATTTCTGCCCGCTTTACATTTGTACGTATTGCCATTCCATGTAGGATGAAAATGCATCAGCTCATGAAATCCTTGTCATTAACTATTTCTGCCTTCCCTTGCATTTATCAGTTGCTTTTACTTACGTGGTAACCGTAAATCTAAACTGGATTAGGAGCTAGTTCATTTTCATGGCGATTCCTCTTGCAGCATCAATAAAGTATCACTTGCCAAGGAATCATGCAAGAAGATACCAAATAAATATTTAAGATTAACCAGATAATACACCAAGTGCCTACATGCATAATTGATAAAGCATCTGCTTTCTCATTGCCCGTCAACCCTTGGCTATATTGTGAGCCTGTTTTTCCTCATTGAAAAGCTTCGATGAGGAACCAGAAAGTATTTGAAGGAATATATAACTATAGTATTACATCCTCAAAGTCGATTCTTGACAGCATCTGAGGAAGAGCTTATAATTTAATGCCTTGCTGGTGTGAGTCCAATGGCATATGTTTGTGTATTCATTTTTTTTTCTTTTTACTCCCGTGTTGAAGTTTTACCCTTTCTTTCAGATAGTGGGCGTTCTGCTAAGCTATAGGACTATTGATGTCAATGCCATTAATAATCATTATGAAACTGCAAAGGATTTGGCAGATACACTACCGTATGGAGAATCAACATTGGAAATTAAAGAAGTACTAGCGGAAGCTGGTGCCAAGTATGCAAGACATGTTGGCCAAGTGGACGAAGCGATGGAACTGAAGAGAACTGTGAGTGATATCAAGCATGAGGTGCAGTCACAGCTTATACAAAATGAAACAACTCGACGACGAGTTTCTGGTATTGCCAAAGAACTAAAGAAACTTCATAGAGAAGCTGTCCAGAACACTAACAATTCTATTACAGTAGTTGCTGTTCTGTTTGCGTCGATAGCCTTCTTGGCCATGTTTAACTTGCCTGGCCAATATGCAATGGAAGGACCAGAAGCAGGGACGGCTAACATAGCCGATAGTGTTGGTTTCAAAGTGTTCTACCTGTTAAACGCTACGTCCCTTTTCATGTCGCTAGCAGTTGTTGTGGTTCAGATCACTTTGGTGGCCTGGGAGACAGGGGCTCAGAAGCAAGTGGTGTCAGTGGTTAACAAACTAATGTGGGCTGCCTGCGCTTGCACTTGTGGGGCTTTTCTGGCGATAGCCTTTGTGGTCGTTGGAGAGGGGAGTTCATGGATGGCTATTACCATAACCGTTATGGGAGTGCCAATGCTTGTTGGAACTCTTGCAAGCATGTGCTACTTTGTTTTCCGGCAACACTTTGGGGGTTTCCGGCGCGACTCTCAACGGCGCATCAAAAGGGCCAGCGGAAGCAAGTCCTTCTCGTGGTCTGTCTACTCGGCAAACATCTCAGATCTTGATGATGACTATAACTCCGACCTTGAGAAAATCTATGCTTTGTAAACACTAGTATACAGTATTATAGTATTAGTAGTATATATGAGTTGTTTTAACACGTTTTCCGCCCAATGTCTTGTTTAGCTTTTTATCTATCTGTTGAAGTAAGAGTTGTTGTTCATAATTAAAGGGGGTGCTGCTGTAATCTTGGTGCGCGCCAAGCTAAGTTGTTGGCTTTTTACTCTGTACCTCTAAATCTAGCTCTATAATTCACAGTTGATTGTAGATTATGCATATTGTATTTGTAACTGTAGATTGCGTTGCTACCAATAATATGTAAAATAATACTCAATACTTAATTGATTTCCACATTACATTCTAATAATGCCCCAAACAATTTTTTATTTATATTTTCCCCCTGATTTCTTTAAAACTACTACTGTACTGTAATAATTTTCCCATAACAGAGTGGGATGATCAATCAACATATCCATTATATTATATCGTAACAGAAAAAAAAAAAAAAAAAAACTTGAAAATTAGGATCTGTTAATTTTCACCGTAATCCTTCAAAATTTATTAATAGAAAAAAAAATCCATGAATAAATCCCGTATGATTAATAATCAAAGTAAGGAAAACAGTTTAGTGGGTCGGGTTCCTCTAATTTAGTAAAAGAAAACAAATGTATGTCGAAGCAGCCATTGTTGTTGTTAATAGCAGGGAAACCTAGGCTGTCTGTAGCAAGCAGAGGTTTTTCTCCACTCTGTCTCTGTTGCACTGCTTTTCTCCACCCTCTGCCGCTGCACGCCGCCGTCATCACCACTCATAGCCGCACACTGCCATCCAAAGCTTCAAATCACTCAGGTGCCGTTTAAATTTTTAGTCTCTGAAAGCAAATTCAATTTCTCTGTCCATTTTAGCACCAAAAATAAAATTTCTCGGTTCATTTTTTGCTGTTTTGCTAGAACATGAGTGGTGAATGATCGATAGATGGAAAGTTATGATTATTACTGATTTACTTATATGTTTGATTGAATATTGCCCACTGCTCATATTTCTTTTTCGTTTTTTCGCTATTTTGCTTCAAATCATGAACAGTAAATGATTGATAGATGGGAAGCTATGATTATTGTTGGTTTATTGATATGTTAGATTGAAAATTGCCCAAATGAATGCTCTTGCAATTTTTTGGGTAGTAGATATTTATGTTCTCAACAGTTACAATATTCACCAATCTTACAAGTGTAGGTAGTAGTAGAAACATGGAAGTCGCTGAAGTTGAAGGTGATCATGTTCCATCAGTAATTCCAGAGCTCCCAAGTGAAATCATATGGTTTCTTATACTGCCACGGCTACCAGCCAAGTCTCTGATGCGGTTCAAGTGCGTTTGCAAGTCATGGTCCTCTCTCATCTCCGGTAACCCTACATTTCTTGGTGTCCACCGAAACTTGCGCTGCAACAACAGCAGGTACACTCACCTCCTCCTCAATGTCTTTGACCGCGACACAGGCCACGACCACTTGCTCTCCGTCCAAATCAACCAAGATGGAGATGGAGATGGAGATGGAGATGGTAGTACCTCACCTGCCACCCACCTTCTAACACTGTCCCCTGACTATCATCTCTACGATTATCAGTGTACTAATGGCCTGTTTTGTATTTTTTACTTTGCTAAACCGGTAGCCACTAAAACCCACCATGAACATGACCCCGAGGACCACGTTCATATATTTAATCCCTCCACTGGAGAGTCGATCATTCTCCCCCATACTTCACTGTCCAAATACACACTCCAGATTAAAGGCCACTTTGGGTTCAGTCCTTTTACAAACGAGTATAAGCTTCTCCAAGTCCATTTGTGCCATGATTGGACTTCAAATCTCTTTAGTTTAAAGCTCGAGATTTTGACTTTGGGTTCTGATTCATGGAGGTGCATTGGGGTAGACCTCGATCACCTCCCTTTTAATCCCCTTTCTTCCCACTTGTATGGCGAAAGTGTGTGCCTTCATGGAGCCCTACATTGGATATATCAAGATGGTGAGGATAGGAGTAGGATAGTGGTATTTGACCTTGGAGAGGAGAGATTCAAGGTCATCACAACTCCTGAAGATGATGGTAGTGATCCCTGTTGGACAATTGCTGAAGTGGGTGGACGTCTAGCTCTAATGGATAACAAGGATGCGATGCCACAGAAATTAATGTTGGAGTTATGGATTTTGAAGGACTACCAAAATCAAGTGTGGGCTAAAGAGACTATCAATTTTCCCTCTCATTGGCGGGAGTCGACGTACCATCATTTGAATTCTTTACGTACAATTCACACAGGTGAGCTCTTCATTCAATCTTCACCGGAAGTACAGGCATCTCATCATTTCTATGATATGAAGAGTAATAGTTTTTATAAAAGTTCAATTGTTTTGCCTGATTTGATATGGCGGAATGATGGTGATGCTCGGTTGGGCTTAATTACTAGTTATCGTGAAACCCTTGCCCCCTTAAGATTATAATTCATGAGAATGGAGTGGAATAGCATTTCATTTCGTTTCATTATTGTAAAACATAATTAATGGGTTGATTCTTGTGCAAGACAAGAAGGATCTGTACTACTGGACATATATTTTCTCTTTCCCTTTCCCTTTCCCTTTCCCTACTACACCATGCTTTAAGCCCTTACCATATTATAAAGGAAATAGGATCTGAACTTGTTGCTATCAAGTTTTAAAGTTTTTCTGTGAACGTGCGATAACTGGTCAGCCTTTTTATGCTATTAAGTCCAATTAGATTAATTTTATGAGTAAGTTCTATTTAGTTGATGCGGTTGGATTTGAATGGTTTTTTTTTTCTTCTCATTCTCAGGAAATAGTAAATATATATATATCAATATTCACAACAGATAACATCGCTCAAGTTTCTCATTTGGGTTATGTTCAATTGCACTAGAAAAACTCTTCAGTCCAGAAAAAAAGGAAAAAAAAGAGAGAAAGACATCATTATTCAAATGGAATGGTAAAAGATGTGCAGAAATGAGGCTTTACAAAGTCAATGGCATCCTCAGGAGCAACTTTATTATTAAGTAATTTGTTCAAGGAAGGAAGCTAACCCTCCGTAGGACTGTTTTTAATGGCTTGTTTAGTTGTCCAAGTAACAGTAGAGTTGTCCATAATTGAAGGGCTGCTGCTGTTATGTAAAATAATTGTGGCGGCATTTGCCAAGTAATCAAATCCTTCACATTTTAAATAATATCTAAGCTAATTTCGTTTTTGGCTTTTGAGAATAATCAAATCCTTCAAATCCATAAAAGTTTAGGGGAATGCTAGCAACTTTTTCTCTAACCTTCTCCTTTGGACCTTCTCCCTTTCCCTCATGACATGTGTCATTTTCTTTACACTTAAAACAATGCCATTAATACATCAAACAACCTAACTTTTGTTTTCCATATTTACCATTATTTGATGTATTGACTTGACTTTAATTTATTAATTTTTTTACAGCTTTCTTAATAACTTGTAAAAAAATTATTATATTAATTTATTAAATATTTAATAATAAAAAATTAAATTTAAATAAAAATAAAAATAAAAAAAACCCTATCTCAAGTCGTCCCCACCTTCTTCCCCAAAGCCTAGCACCTCCATCTTCCCCACCATCTCCTTAACACCACCCATCTCCACCCCACCCTCTCCTCACCACCTCCCCTTACTCTCTTCCTTCTCTCTCCCTCTTTTTCTCTCTTCCCCCAATCTTTCTTCAAACAAAACCAAGCCCCTGCAAGTTTTGGCTACGGTAAGAAGACCCTCAAGAACACGGCAAGCATTGGCCATTATACTAAATTTGGGTTTGAGGACCATTACCAAGTATCAACAACAACATCCTAGCCCAAATTTAAAAATCTCACCTTAAAATTGCAAACTTTAATATGATAAATAAACAAAATGATTTTGATGGATTTTGATTTTGATTTTTTTGTGGGAATGTCATGTTGTTTCAGGTGTGAAGGTCTGGCTCTCTCAAAATGATAATAGAGGGTTGAATTTGGGGCTGCAAGTCTGTATTATTCGAAGAGAGAGAAAGTTGTAAAAAAAAATTGAATGAATTGAAGTAAATATTAAAGTCAATACATTAAATAAGGGTAAATATGGAAAACAAAAAGTAGGTTGTTTGATGTATTAATAGCATTGTTTTAAGTGTAAAGAAAATGACACGTCATGAGGGAAAAGGAGAAGCACCTCTGCATACGCCGGCCTCGCGCCCACTAATAGCTAAAGCTCTTGGGTTTCTCACATTTGGCAGACAGCGAAAACTGGAGAGGAGGTTTGGTAAGTAAATCAAACAATCGATCAATCCACCTGCTGCCTGTTGCATTTCCTTTACGAGTTAGTTGCCTTGATCTCTCTGTTTCTCTATTTTGATTTGTCTTGCTACCCGCTGACTTGGATCTCCTGTATCTGAATATAAAGCTTGATGAAATCTCATGTCATTAGGTTACAGCTCCGATTTTGGATTTTGCCCAACCCAAGTATTCAATCCAAAATTGATTTTGGACTCTTTATGTTTAAAGCAAGAAGCATTCCCCAAATTACACATAATATTCTGAGTGAGATATTTGGTTGGGATTTTATTATTGGACCTCTTGAAATGAGAACAGATAAGAAACCATAATTGATTGATAGACTTGATTTATTTTAAAATCACGTTTGTTTTTTGGGGTGTCTCACCCCCTTCATTATTCACCAAAAAAGGGTTAAAAACACAGAGAAATCATCAGCAGTACACAAATGAATGAATGGATTTAAAGAACCGTGTTGGGTGAAAACACAAGCAAATCAATTAATAACTACAAATAAACTTTCGTTTCCTTTCTTTTTTTTCTTTCTTTTTTTTCATTTTTGAGGATCAGGATCAAGGTGTACATGAAGACGAAGTAGCTCGACTAACTTTATAAGATTGCTGTAACTGTGTAACAGATACATCTCAAGAAAACACACTGCCATCTTTCTAAATGAAATATCTCCCTCTACCCTCTCCTCCTCCCCACATGGTTTTCAATAAAAAATAACAGAACCACATGGGCACATCCCTCTTCTTACACAAGTCAAAAGAATAGCTCGCGATAAATGAGCTGCTCATCTCAATTCAAAACCCAATTTTCACCATCCCAACCAACCTGCATGAGTTTAACAACAAACTACTATGATATACAATTTTACAAACTATACCAACCAGATCGCATCCACCACTCCTTCCTATGCTTTGCTGAGGTGAATACATATTACCCTCAGCCAGGGTCCAGAAGCAATAACATTATAATTGTAACTGCCCCGTCGCCCTCCTAGATCTCGAAGGAGGCCTATTCACATCTGATGAAGAAGTCCTGCTGAGTTCTTCAGGTCTTTGCACATCCTGCATATACACCAAGAAACAACGTAATTCCAACACACAAGTTGCAGCTTTAGAGGTGCAATATGGGAGAAAATCAAACCATTACATAGCAAGTATGACTGTATGACACCATATAACTATAATAAGTTGTAGTTTAATAAAAAAAAGGAAAGTAAGTACGGGCTATCTGAAGAAATGTTTGCAGCAGGTGCCTGTCAATACAGCTCCCACATAACATTTTCCAAAAACACACTCATCAAGATGCCAATAAATCTCAACAGCAATGTTAATATCCCAAGGAAGAAACTCAACAAACCTTTGGTGTTGAAGAAGATGTTGAATTTCTGTGTGATTGTGCCTGCACTTTCGCATGCTGACGATGCTGTCGCTGCATTTGCTCAAACTGCTGTAGTCTTGAAGCAAAGTTGATTCCATTATGTGAATTCTTACTGTCCTGGCTTATGTCGCCATCTTCAGTTATCTGTGAGCCACCTGGCATGTGATGTAGGATTTGATAGGGATTCCCCGAAGAAGTTCGCCTGAGTTGCTCACCATTAAATGAGTATGAAGGCACAGTTTTCAAACGAGTCCGTAGGATTTTAAAGGCGGCACTTTGCTGCAATCAAGAATCAAATGAAGCTTATACACATTACAAATACCAAGATGATTGCTACTAATCACAAAAAACAGAACTCTCAAGGCACAGTTTGGACGATTGCTACTATTACAAGAACCAGAACTCTCATGAGGCACAGTTTGAAGTAGTTTCGAGATAAATTTAAGGTCTGATCTCAATGATTGATGATTAATGATTAATGCTTAATAGTATTTTTAACATTTAATACTATCATTTGCCACCACCAGGAAAGATTTCGGAACAAGAACTTACTGAAAGGTTCATCCTTAAATAGTTTCCAAAGAAGGTCAGAAGAAAAACGAAAGGTAAAACAAGGATCTTTGAACTACATCATAGCCAAGATAAGTAAACAACACTATCTTCTATTTATTGGAAAAAGAAAACTACTCTTTTACTTCTGACTTCCTAATATAGAGGAAGCAAAAGTTATAAATAAGGGATTTAAGACAACATCATGCTTGCAGTTGTATAGAGGAAGAAGAAGGAAAATGAAGAATTCTTAGTTTATACCTGGGGAAGCAACATCAGAAGACCATACAAGGCTTTTAACAACCATACATGTCTTCCAGGTTCAAGAAGCTGCAAGAACCAAAAGACAGCTCAGTCACTCAACATTAGATCTCAATTTGAGAAAGCAACGCAGAAAACACAAAATGGTAAAAAGCAAACAGGCATTCTGTACAAAACTTGCAATAAAACATTTTTTCTTATTTTGCCAAATGATAAACTTGACATGAAACATTTAAGCATAACCAAAATGGCAAGCTCATTTTCTCTCCCTATACTCCAATTCATAAAGCTGACTTTGAGAAGCATGAGAGGCCACTCCTTGAGAGAGAGAGAGAGAGAGAGAGAGAGAGAGAGAGAGCAGCTAATGTAGTATGCAGAACAAAGGTTAAAAATATGGCAATGATATAAGAAATACATTTCAATACTGCACCTGTAATCTAAGATATGCGAAGATCGGAGTTTCTAGTAACCGAATCAATTTATCCAACTGGACCAAAAATTTCACATTAATATCTTCCTCCACCAGAGACTGAACCACAGTACTCGCATGCTGATATGTCTGTCAATAAAAACATGTTCATGAAAACAGAACAAATGTTCACATGCAAACACAGATTTTTAAATCAAAGGGGTATCCATGGGTGAGAAAGCTCTAGAACCTCACCTGAGCTAATAAGCAGAGGCTTATAATTGCCATGGGTGAGTGGCACCAAGAAGCATATAAAGAAACAAACAAGTCTTTCCCAGAAGGATTTACAAGTGAATGTTTCAAAAGATCTCGAAGCTCAGACAGCTCGGAGGATGTAAGTAAAATCAAGTTCAAAGCCTGAACAAGGAAAAAGGAACACAGGGATAAATAAAGATTATGCTGAAAAGAACACATAAGAAGGAACTGTTGAATAAAGCATACGACCATAAAATAAATAAAATCATTTTAGAAAAATTGGTCTTTTTAATGCCTCGGTCATAGTAAACTGTTTTAATTCTAGCCACTAGGATGTATAAAACCATTTCAATTACAAATCATATCACATGCAAATAATTGCTTCATTATATGGTTACTTGTGCACATATTACTTTATGTTGTGAGATAAATAACAACCTGAACCATAATAGATGCAAAATCCAGGTCTGACTCTCCTTCTAGTATAGTAGACAGTTCTCGGTATACCCTTTCAGCATCTAAAAGCACACAAAGTCGCCGAATTATCAAAGCACCACGCCTTGGGGAAAAGAATGAAAAGAAAGGGCAGAGTCAAAATAAAAAACACATTATCATAGATACAATTGAAAATACTAGCTAAAGGACCAGGAGGAGGAGGAGGAGGAGAGAGAGAGAGAGAGAGACTCACTTCTCTAGAAGAGAGTTATCTACACGGAAATTATGCACGAGGAACACGACAAGCTGGCGGAAGTGTTGTGTATCTTGTGCTATGCATGCATGAACTTCAAGGACCAGGAGAACCACCTGGACATAAATCCAGACTCGCAACATTAGATACCCAAATAAATGCTGTTCAATATGTCTCTGTGCAATTAGGTTTTCATTATGCATGCTTCTGGACATCATAAAGTAATAAATAAGCTACATTCTGGCATACTAGGAGACAGCTCACAATGGATAACTACAGAGGATATCTGGTAATAGGAAAGAAAGTATTACATGAAGACACTATAATTTTATTTTTTATTTTTACTTCTCAAAGAAAGTTCAAAATGCCTCTGGAAAAATACATAAATAAAAGAATAATTCACATCAGTCAGCAGAAGAAACTCGCAGAGCCCAAGGAGAATTCAATAAAGGTAGTAACAAGAGTATTATTTAGTGCATGACAATGTACCACATGAAATCACAAGCATCTGAGATAATTGATGGTACTCATAATTTCAGCCGCTAAACTCCCATAATCCTCATCCATCGAACCAAACAAACAAAAAAATGGTAACTCACTCTTATCAGAATAGTAGAGAAAATGTTATAAACCCATTATGATCAATATACACTGAAACTATAAAAACAAGAAGAAGAAACACTTTAAGTTTCCTTCACACAGGAGCAAGTTCTTAGAAGAATCACTTCAATTTCTCTCACCATATTCCTAACAGCCAATTTCTGAACAAAATCCGCCAGGGCTAACTCTCTCAACTCTTGGTAACCAATCACTATTGGCGATATACGTTTTAGAGTAGCTTTCTCTCAGCAGTACTGTTTTTCAATCATCTTTTTTTCTTTGAGAACCTCAACTAGTAGTCAATCAACAGATCGAAAGATCCATGTGAATCATAATTTGAACATAATAACTGAGAAAATACAGACAGCCATGGAAAAAAATAAAAAATAATCACCATCCAAACTCATGCAACCAAATAAAGATTAGAAAATACATCTTGAAACAATAAAAGAAAAAGATCCATCAGACTAAAAGGATTACCTGATCAGAAGGATCTGAAAGTGCTTCCAAAAGGGTGTCAAATATGTCGTTCAGAAAAGTTAAAACCTGTTTCAGGTAAAAATTAAAATAAAATATCTGACAAAAAATACAGGCCCGGACAAACAGTAACTCGATATATAACTAGCAATGAACTAAGAACTATTAACCAGGTTGTGAATTGGTAATAGAAATTTTATATTACAATTTACACAAAGGCGTAAGTTATCCAGTTTAATTTTGAAAAAAGTTCAATACGAACTCCCCTGAATAAACATTACACTAGGTTCAAAATCATGCAACTAGAAGTGCGTGCAATTAGAAAAGTGCCCAATTACCTCAGCACGATGTCTGTTTAGAAGGTTTGAAATCCAGTGCAATGCTTCGATTCTAGTAGCCTCCCATTCACTAGATAATTGCCTGATCAGAAAAAATTTCCCAAATCACCACAAATCCTCCAGCATAACAATAGAGCATAAGGATAAAAAACGCAACTTGAGAATGGACATTTCAAATAGCTCCACAACATGCAGACGTACTATATATACCCATGAAATAAAAGGGCATATTCTAATAACATATCACCCTAGGTTGTTTGGTTAGAAAAACTACACCTCCTTGCAATAGAGAGGATTGCTCCAACGTCAAATCCTTCAGCTGGATCAGCCTTAATGGCACGAAGCTCTTCATTGGTTTCACGAGCAACCTTTAGGTGATGGGAAAGAAAAATAAAAGAATTCAGTGAAAGTAACTCCCAGAAGCAATGAAATCAGGAAAAACACAACCCCTCCCCCACCCCCAAAACCAAAAATAAGAAGAAAAAAAAGAAGAGGGAGGAACTTTAACCAACCACTCTAATTTTCTCTTCTTTATCAGATATGCAGGGTAAAATCGCTCCCAGAATATCAGCATAATAGGGAACAAGCTGGTCCCCACCAAGCTTTACGAACTCATTTATCTGCATAACAAAGAATCACATGCAAAAGACTATCAAGAAAAGCATTGCTTTCATGAGAATATTGAGAACATCATCCATACAAACCCTATGACAATGATAGCAATGAGTAGGCAGAAAATACCCATGTGATAGCTGTTAACCGAGTAAATTCATCCGGTGAAGCAGCCCTCTGTACCAGTATTTCAGCCATGCGACCATAATCTACAGACTTGAAGAGTAGCACTGCTCGAGTCAGAAAATTACAAATGAACAAGATATGTAGTTTTTAGATTCAGAAAAAGGGGGGAAGCTGGCTATGTGTGTGTGTGTGTGTGTGTGTACATTGGGTAGAGGCGCGGGGGTAGGGGGTGGGAGGAATGACTGGCACAGGTTCTCCAAAAGTAACAACAACAAAAAACATACTACAGACATTATTGCAGGATTGGTGGATTAACAGTTAGAAGTCTTACTGGAGAGTTCTTGATCTCTTGGAGAAACTCTGAAAGTGCTGAATCAGCTTGTTGTCTTATCTCATGGCTTGAATCACTTAACATATTAAACAAGCCTGATATTTATAAGCAAATTGTAAGTTCATATCCAATTACCAGAAAATATTTGAAATGAAGAAGCAGATAATTTTTACTATGAAAAACAATTACCATCAAGAAAATCAGGAAGAAATCCCAGCATATCAATATCTGGAACACTGTCTAAGACAGTGATCCATCCAACCAAAAACTGGCGGACATAGGGATTTAGGACATTCATACGCTCCCTCAACAATGGTATAAATTCTTCAATGCTGCAGAAGGGAAAGAAACAGACAAACAAAATTAAATGTAAGTGTTGTATTATGTCTTGAGAGTCACAAATCCAGATCAAGAATATTACGCACCTGAATTGATCACTTTCAGTGACAATATCCTGCTTCAGTATATAAAAAGAATTAATATAGAAAAAATAAATGTCTATCTTGAAGACAATCAATTGAAAAAAACCAAAGACCCTTGCTTTCGATTTTCCTTTCTGTAGATGAGGAAGGAGGTTAAATTACCTTTACAAGCCGATCTAAAAGATGAGCAGCACTTTGTACATTAGCATCTGAGTCTGCTGAAAGCTTACACAAGGCATCAAATATCTTATTAAAGAATATGATAAAATCTCCTCTTACAACCTGAGAACCAGAAAAATAAAACAAAATTATATCAAGCCCAAGTCAGGGAAACAGAATAATAAATTAATAAGTCAGCCACCTAATCCGCTCACCTTTGCAATGTTATATAGAGCTTCACAAGCATAATAACGAACTCTGCTATCTTGGTCAGAAAAGGAATCAAGCACAGGAGGCACAATTTGCTGGCAAGATAAATCAGAAGCAAAATAAATACTCAATACCAATAAAGAAGAATTTGGCATTTAATTGAGTTAGAAATGTATATAAATAGCTTTAAAACTAGTACTTTCCAGAAGGAAAGGAGCTAAACTTTGAGATGGACAGCTTAATATAGCTGACATGGGACCATTATATATTCTCATAAGCTGGCAATCAACTCAGTTAAGGGATGCACAAAGGGAACTTTCAAAAGGATTACAAGTTTACAACATTGCATAAAGTGTTGGCATCTCTTACATGTCCAATATGATTTAATTCGTAAGCTACAAATATTTCTAAATGACTCACTTCATAATTATGAACGGAATTGCTCCCTCAATGTAATGCCTCATTTGTAACTACATGACTGCTTTCTTAGTAAAACCTATGTAAATTTAAAATTAAATATCACCTTCCCACAAATTTAGCCCTAGATCTCCAAATAAAATCAGAGGGGATGATTTCATAAGCCATTTAAACTTATTTAAGAAAAAACCAAGATTGATATTGGTTTACAAGCCAAGGCATAAGTACAATCTGCAAAGCAAAAAGTCGTAGAAGGAAACTAACTTCAAATCCTGTTTGTCAGATAATGAGACACCGTATACAGTGGGCCCATAAAACATTATGTATATGTTGGAATTCCATCGCCAGGAAAATAAAAAACTTTAACATCTTATCAGATCAGTCTTCACTTCCACCTATTGGAACACACTACAGCAACATTATTCTGGGTAAAAGGTCAGTGTTTTAGTCATCTAGAGTGAAAGCTTAGCACATTGTGCTAGTTTTAACTAGCAAAACTAAGCATCCTATTTGTAGCCCTTGCTATATACTACCTCATGAAGGTTAACTGCACACGTAACTACCAAAATTCAAACCAACCTGGCCACAATACGTTAAAGATTTATACAAAAACTTGATTTCTAAATAAATAACGCCTTACCTCAAGATGTTGAGCCGCTTCACTGGTCAAACCAACTGTTGCAGCAGCTAGTCCTATCAATCCTCCCTATGCAACAAAAAGAATCAAAATTCGAGCGTTTGAAGAGAGAAACTTAATCAACATGGAAAAATAGAGCCACGCAAATTGAACTTCCAACTAGTCTGCCAAATTAAATAACTTATAAAGCAACCCACTGGCAAACATTCACACCAATACCTTCCGGTGATTCGCTTGTGGCGAATAAGTGAATTCCGTAGTGAGCAAATTGATCACCGCCGTAATCTTATCGTGATCCCCAGCCGTTGTGAGCTGTTTCACAATTCCCTCAACCTATACATAAACGCCCACACATATAGAATTCAATTGAAGATCTAATTACAACCACTCGAAACTAGAAACAAAAATGAATCGTGCAAGAAAGAAAGACCTCAAGCGCGGCATTCTTGCGCTTTTCGTAAAGCTTGTCCGCGAGGTTGCGGAGTACAGACGCGGGAATCACTGAAAGAGCGTCGGCCATGTCAAACCCTAGGAATTATAATTTCTGGTGTAATTGAATTCACCGATTGAAAGAAAACGAATTCGGATGTCAAATTCGTTTCCGGATCTTCTCCTGCTCCAATCGGAACATTTCTCTAGGGTTTTCGTCGGAATTGAAAATTCGGGAATTTGAACACTCGGTAGGAAAATCAGATCTGCAGAAATTGGGAATGAATCGGAAATTGAGAAAACTGTAAACACAAATTCTACGGAAGTTTTCCTTCCCTTTTCGTTTTTCTTTTTCTCTTCTTATGTCTTTTTTTTTTCTTTTTTTCTTTTTTTTTGTTTATTTGATTTGGGCTCTTGTCTGTGCTTTGCTTTCTAGTCTCAGTCGTGGCAGTCCTTTCTCTCTCTGTATTGACTATTGAGCGATCTCGGAAGGTGCTACTAACAGAGGTTGGAAGTCTGGTTGTTATGGAAAGACGGATATACCCTCACATTTTATAATTGCAGATCAGTTTGGAAATGTCTATATTTGGTATCTGGACTAGTTCATAAAATAAAAAAATTTATTCTAAATCTGCCTAACCTCACGACTTAATCTAGCTTGATCTGATCATAACCACGATTTGAGTAGTCAGATCAGATTTCAATTGAACTTAGACCCCAAAATATTGTCACAGAGCCCGTTTGATAATAATTTCAATTTTAAAAAGAAACGGACACATTACCCTAATCAAATGGCCTAACTCAAATTTATCATACTTTAAAGTTTGATCGAAATAGTTCAATCATTTAGATAAGCTGGACCATAAATCTACGTGCAATTATTATTCAATTCAATCTTAAGATAAGATGACGATGCCTCACCATTCCGACTGTAGTCTTTTCTTTTTGGGGCCATCTAATCTTAGTAGTTTTTTTTTTTTTTTTTTTGAGAGATTCACTATTATATTCAATATAGAGCCTAAATTATAAAAATATCCTATATAAAATGGACTTTAGAAACACATCAAAAACTCATTTATAATATAACAAAGAGGCTTTTAACTTCTTATATAGTACAAAACTGCCATCAATTTCTTAAAAGAAACCTAAACCCAAAACCTCATTAAAAAAACCCAAAATACTCAATAGTGTATCAAAGTAATTTAATAATCAAACTTAAATTCAATAAGGCTAGCTGTCATTTTTTGAGTTTTTTTATAGTTTGTTTATAGAAATTTAATGGTGTAGAATTTATCTATATTATTAGTGCTAAGAATGGGTATATCACTAAATATCTCTTCTTTTTTTGGTTCATATCACAAGTCATCTAATCTTTAGCAGTGATACCATTTATACAGTCTTTTTTCTTTCTAAAATGCCGCTTGCTTTCAAACCCAAAAAAAACACAAAACAGAAACCAAGGAAAAAGGTTTCACATTTTTCATCTTAAATTAAATGAGCAAGTCCATAAAAAAAACAGAAACGACCAAGACTATTTAGCTCCTTGGTAGCTGGGTGGAACGAGCACCTTTAGCAGGCACAAAGTTTTGATGCAAGGCCACACGCATAACGTCTATAAGTCGCTGCTGTAGCACAATGCATAGTCGCTCCATAGTGAGGGCCTTATTTAAGGTCCTATTTCTTAACTGTTAAATCAAACTAACCAATGTGATCAAACGGTTAACCAATTTGATCTAATAGTTGAGAGATAGGCCTCATCTAAGGGATTATAGAATTTCACGCACAATGCAACAATGCTGATAAGCCCATTATCAGACATTGTTCCCAGATCAACTTAGATGAGCTGGCTACAACTACTCTGAACAAAGACGAAACTAGCCTATTATCTCATCCTTTTCCAAATAAATCCAGTAAACACTCCCTTTGAATAATAGAGTCTGTTTTGCACAAAACTACATGACGCATTCAATAATGAAATTATAACATTTTTTTTCATTTTGGAAAATGTTATATATGTAACAAGAAAAATTTCATACAACACCATATATGGCACGATGAACAGTAAAAAGATCAAAAACGATCAAAAGAAAAGGGACTTATCAGTGACTCTTCGAGTTCTCGAAAGCCATGGAAAACAGCTTCAGTCTGGCTCTGTGGAAGGGCCAACCTCCGTACCTCAGTCATATACCTGGAATTCAAGTTCAAAAGGAACAAATCATCATACACTCAAACTCTTAAGAATGTTTAGAGAAGGAAATGCTCAGATTGGATTATTCTTTCTGCATTTCTTTTGTTGTATCGGAGCAACCATCAACTTGTGAGGTCCCCAATTCTTTTCTCCTAGTGAATACAAAGCATGAAAAGATATACACATCACAGTTCACATTTGAAATAGACTTGTCCACATGACTAAATGGAAGTGGTGAGACACTGATCACCATCTGCACGTTATTGATTCATTTGAAAACAAATGACAGGGTGTATTTGATTGTATAATGGGGTATATTTCATCCATCACAAAAGGGTTTCATGCAACATCTAGAATGATCCAGAGTTTTTTAAGCCTTGATCTTGGCACAAAGAAGATTATAAAACAGCAAAGGTACAAAATCTGCATATTGGATCAGGTATTTTATAGACGTAAATATTAAATTGAACATAAAGCAAACAAAGAACGCTGTTTGTCGCAAACAAGAACAATAAATAAATAAGCTCACCTGTTTGCTGCACTTGAGATCTTATCTCGAACCCCTTGGTTAATCCCTGATGTTTGCTCCAGTGAAAATGTTCCACCTAGAATTAAAGAAGCTCCAGTAGCACTTGTACCCATTCTTTGTGCAAACACAGACATTGCCCACTCTCGAAGTACAACTAATACTGATCGTAGAAGGCGTAACCTAAGGTTTGGTGATGGCAAAATAGCACCACTCGTCAACAATTGGTCATAAGTATTCAATACGGGCTCAATTGCACCCTTGCAAGCAGCAAGAAGAGCCCTTGCCACATCTTCATCTCCAACAGATTCAACCCCTGATTCCAGTCTTTCCTACAAAGAGATGAAATAAAATAAATTGATCAGGTAACAATTTTTTTCTTCTTCCGGTTTTTAAGTATTTTTAAAGCTGCTTATTCGTGTGTGTGTGTGTGTGTGTGTGTGTGTGTGCATACAGATATGTAAATATATAGATATACTATCAATATAGGTAGTGTGCGTGTGTCTCCAATATACCAGTGCAGCTTTCTCGAGGTGGAGACACAGTGTGTCCAAGGGCAAACCAGCTCCATCTCCAGGATAAATGTGAGAACCAACTCTCTTCAATACCGAACAAGCTTCAGCAATGCCACCCCTTGAAAGAGCTTGATCAATTAATCTGGCCCAAGTATCTCTTACAACGCTACTATCAGCATCACCAGAATAGTATGCAAAGTATAGCATTTCTAGACATATCTAAGCGCAGCAGAGAACAAGAAAAAATTCAGTTACAAATAAAAACTAGAATTTCCCTAATTTTGTTTTGTAGTAAGGTTCAATGAGAAATAATTGCAATCACTGGCAAGCAAGAGAAATCAAGTACCTCCCAAAGTTCAAATGGAAGAGCATATTCATTGTATAGCTGAGTTATACTCTTTAAATCTAATGACAGCTCTTTGGCCTTTTCTCGTGCAATATTTGCAAGATTGGCATCACCACTCAAAGTGCTAATGGGAACAGTTCCACTTTGGACAGGCTCAGATGCACCAGGCAAAGCTTCTATCCTGGAAGCGGAAGCCTCAAGTTCCTCCTTGATCTTTATCTGAAAACGAAGGACAGCAAGTTTTCCTTCCAACAAATCTAACAACCCATCATCATACGCACCTCTGGTAGAACCTACCAGGCCTTCACTGTTACTTGCATTTTTAGCCTGTAGGACTGCATTACTTAGGTAATGATACCTGAAATTGATAAAAACCCATTATTACCAGTTAAGGGGATCAGGATTTTTTTTTCTACAGACAAGAGTTGACTAATATCCAGCCTTGGATGGGTTGGGTTTATTTTTTAAGACGACAAGTTCAAAAATCCTTTTGAGTAGATGAGGAACCTTAGGTCAACCTGACTTTAGAAAGCATTTCTTATAAAGCGACTCAAACCAAGAATTTTATAATCAGATATTGATATCAAATCTATATAAGAATTAGTTTACATGTGGTCAAATTAATATAGAATTCAGTAAATATAGACATTACTACAGAAAGATCGTACGTGGTCAGGATTATTAAATGAGGCACTAGAAATTCCCAAACGAAACTAGAATATTGGTAAGTGATAATGGAATTCATAAAAATGTCAAAGACATCCCAACCCAAGCACGAAGAGATACCAGACAAAAAGAAACCCTGCAAATTATTTAGCTAGATTTTCTGGTAAAATAGAATCATGGTAAGGTGTTTGAAAAAGGATCCCCCGAAACTCCACAAAGAACTAAGGAAGACTGAATGAATATATGCTAACCTTTGATCTAGAGTAGGAACATCCCCAGAATCGGTTGAACGCCTCTCTGCCAGTCTTAGTAATACATGGGCTGCAAGCAGATGCTGCCTCTTCAAGACATAATATCGTGCCAACAGATCAGAATATTTGGCTTGATTGAATGGGATGGCTGTTCCTGAGTAACTAATTGGAGAAGCGGCCGATGTGACCGCAGAAACAGCCCGAACCTACAAACATGGAAGAAACATCAGGATAACAAAAGAGGGGAAAGCATTAGCACTAAGGAAAGATATTGCTTAAGACCAGATGGAAGACATTCCAGCTCTTTTTTGAAAGCATTTGTCTGATCATATTTTGAAGCATACTAAGAGAATCTTGACAATTAAAATTCATCATATCAGATCCAAAACAAAATAACATTAAAAAAATCACCTCTTGTATAGGTTCACGGCCAGCACTTTGTAGGAACGGCACCAAATCAGGACCTCCATACTCCAGCAACTCATTCTCAAGGCCCATATCAATCATAGCATGGTACAAGTAATCGTGAAATAATCTGTCAGGAGATTGGATGCCCAGCTGAACAATCTGGGATATATATTTGTTCCGAGAGACCGGATCAAGGGCAGATCGCATAGCAGCAGGCCTAAGAGGAGAACCAAACTCCCTCTGTGAAGGCTCACCTTTTAGAGAACGCAATGCACTGATGACAATCTCATAGCACTGTTCACGTTGAGCACGTGCATGCTGTCGGACTGCTGCATCAATTTGGTCACTAAAAGCATCACCTGCGGGGTCAAGAGCCTGTGCCTTTTGTAAAGGCAAGCGAACCACGGCTTCATAAAACCTGCAACGTACTCATTTTTAGGTTTTACACATAACGACTTAACTTACTAAGCATATACAACCGATCAAAACAGCACTGAGCTTAACCATAAGAAACTGACCTTAAATCCTCAAATCGTTTGCAGACAGTTCGTAAATCAGCAGATTCTGGAACTTTACTCAAAAAATTGAAGGCCTCTCTAGCAAGATTCTCCTTCTCCTCAGGATCTGGAATTACAGCAGCTCTCTCAAGACACTCCACAGCTAGAAAAAACTTGTAATCAGACTCCTTATAATAGCTTGGACAGCCTTCCCGTAATCTCCCACTAATATCATTTACTGCCCCCCTGCCATCAGGACCAGTATAATACTGGAGCAATGAATGACATGAAAATAATGACATTTCAGACTGAAGTCAGATAAAAAAACTGATAAACAAGTGAGGGGAAAAAGGGAAAGTTTGCTAAATTTCTAAGAAGTGAATTTCCTCAATGTTAAACTAAAATTGCATTACCTCCATCAGAGCAGATATGAGCCTTGTAGCGAGGTGGTCACCCTCCTCGGAACAAACTAACTGATGAAATGTCATTTGAACTAATGCCTGTCGCAGATTAGCATCAAACCCCTGAACCAAGCGTGTTACATGGTGCTGTGAAAGAAGCTGGAGCAGAAACAGGGCTTCACTGGATCTAAGAAGCAACTGCCTGATGCATTCCATTGCCCTCACCTGTCAAATTTTTAAAAAACAAAAATGAGGAATAGAAATGAAAAAGTACAGTATGAACACCTTTCTACACTATAGAAATAAGCAAACTACCTCCATGGCTGCCAATTCAGCGGGACTATATGGTAATCTCTGCCTTTTATTAGACATACCACCATCATTAGACTCAGTGTTCCGTGAGTAAGCGCCAAATAAGTTTCTCACCATACTGTGGTCACCACCACTTAATTCTGAACCAATTCCATAAAGGATAGAACCAGTCACATCTCCTAAACCAGCAACACAGCCATAAAGTCCCCTCCTTTGGTTCCTTCTGGACTTCAGAAACTTCTCTAGAGAGCGAATTTTGTTTTCAAGCACTTGCATAGCCTCAAGAGAGAGCCTGCATACGACTAACCCATTTTCTGACATTGCATCTGCAGAACCTAAACCACCTTTTACAACCACAACAGGAAGTTCCCATATGGGAAATAGCAACCTTGCAGAACACAAACAGAGCCCTTCATGTGCACCTGAAAACACAGGCTCAGCCTCCTGAACAACCTGCCCCATGCTGAATCCCCCAGCAGCTGTTCTAGTGTTTGATAATGCATTGCTGCCCTCAAGTTGGGGCATTCCGACAAGTCTTGGGTCCTCGAAAGCTTCAGCTGCCTTCTGAGAAACAACATTACTTATAAGAGTTTCTGAATGGACTATCCTAGCTGCTAGCATTAAACACATTGCAGCTGCCTCACCAGCTCCAAAACGATTGAAGAATTCTTCTACGATTGACCTGGGGATGTTAGTCTCAAACAACCTCCTCAGAATGTCCACAGGCCTATTGAAAACTATTTCCATCATGCCCATAGTACTGAAAACAACAACTCGTCTCCTTGGCAATATATGTTGGATTGAAAGGTCACCTCTGGCCCAAAGTTTTCCAGTTACCTTTTCACAGGACTCATCAGAGCCTTCATAACCACCATATTCAATTTCTGAATACAGAGACTGTACAGTGGTTGCAGTATCAGGCAAGGGGAAAACATCGGCTACAAAAAGCATCCGTCCTTCAACTGGTAAAGAAGATACAGATTCCCGTAATGCCCGAGAACTCCTTGAACTTGTCCCCAAAGTACTTGACCCAGCTGACTGTGTGCTTGAATCACGGCTCACAAGAAGAAGAGAAGCCATGGTTGGTGGAGATGAATCAGAAAGGACAAGAGTTCCAGCAGAATAATATGCTGCCTCAACCTTTAGGGAGAGATCATCATTCTGAGGTCTACCAGCAAGAGACATGCTTCCAAAGGCAAGTCCACCACCGACCCCTAGTGGAGGAGAAGGCCTAGTTGTCACAACTTTTAAACAGCTAGGTTTATGGTTGGTATTAAACCCACCCAAATTTCCACTAGATGGAGAAGTGGTAAGGTACATCCTTCTGCCATCGGACAAAACAGCAACAAGGTGTAGAGACTTAGATTCCAGGGTAGACAAGGGTGAAATGCAGACTATAGATGACTTTGTAGATCGATTTGGACCTCTAGGTCCAGTTGATTGTCTACCCCCATAATGAGCATCCCTCTGATTTATCAGATTCCTTTCTTCTGCCACCTTTTTCAATGGCCCATCAACATTTTGCCCCACAATAAACACCTGAAGTTTCATTTCTTCAGTTCGTGCATACAAGATGTGTCTTTCATTATCAAAAACCATTTCAATGATGGGGTCAACAGCTCCAAACTTAAAAAGATTTGGTACTACCCATCTGAAAAAAAAACAAAGATATGTTTATGTTAATATGTTATCTTTGAAAAGAATATTCAAATTCAATGTTATAGGTGCAAATTAGAAAATCCACAAGCACAATTATTACTTTGAAGAAAGCAAATTAAGGAAAATAAATAAATAGGATTTTCCCTTAACCTTGAAATAACGCTTCCTAAACCGGCAGTCAGACAAACTTTTCGGCAACGCTTTTGCCAGCCTGATCCAGTTGTATAATGTAGCTCATAAATGTGGCCATCACGCCCAGCAAGGAAAATACGACCCTTGTCAGTACACGTGATACATGTCATGGTGATCCCATCAGATGGTACTGTATATTCTGGCAATGGCTGTAGTGAGACTTCTGCATATGGATCTGTGCCATCAGCCCCTCCAGAGCAACATACTCCTACAAGAATTAACTGATAAAAGGCAAAGACCATTAAGAACTACAAATTTCAACCAAGATAATATAAAGTGTTAAAAATTACATGATAGAACCAACTTAAAAGAAAAACTAGGGGCGAGTATTAAAAAATAAAAAGATACAGCTCAAACAAAATTCAACGAAGTGCAAATACAGAACACCGGAAATTTGCACCTAGTTATGTTACTGAATATTCTATTTTCAAGTTAAATATTCTTCTGGAGAAAAGAGAGCCAATACTGGAGGCTTCTGCCCAGCCATGCCCCTGTCACGAGATAGTTTTTTTCCAAGACTCGAACTGCAACCACCAAGTTTCTTAGGGAAGACCCTATCCTTATATTTAGATAATAATGTCTTAGTCCAACCTATAAAAATGTATCTCAGTATAATTTGAAGCAATGTGCACCCCACTGGTCACAATGTTAAGCAGTCCTCACTACACAAAAAAAGTTCTAAAACAGCAACTATTGTACTTATTGGCTGAACCAAGATAACAGGAAGTTTTCCTTATTCAACAGCTCCAACAATCAATTCTTAACTCTTAATTAGTAAGATTACAGATTATTTCTTATTTATTATATAAAAAAGCTTATATTATTCAAAACCTGCTTCATCTTCTATTTCAAATATCACCTCATTTTAACATGGTATCGCTGGCTCGTCATTTTAGGTGATCCAGATGTTATTGAAGGGAAATTTTTCTTTTCTTATTTTCCCCTTCTTCATTTCCTTCATAAAGGGGTCCCCTTTTATACCACCAGTGCACTACGGTTGAATTATGCCCCTTCCTTTGGGATATTTCACAAATATACATATAACTTTAGAGGAAAAACTTTAAGAGTATAATCATGAAATGAACTACTCCGTATCTACATGACTCCAAACTCACAACATTAAAAGAATATAAATGAGATAAAGACCAACTTAAATACCTCAACAGGTGTTGCCAAAATCAAAAGATACTGAATAGCTTCAACAAAAACACCAGGTTTAGATTTAGCAAGGCCAACAGCACAAATAGCTTGATCCTCCCCACTATATTCAGGACATTGTCCATCCCTGATGAAGAAAGAATATTAAAGAGAGGCAATGGAAAGCATGTAGAGATGAAAGCCATTAACCATGGTAAAAAGGCTACAAATATGGTACTAATTAATATGTAACAAATTGCCTACAGGTGTATGGTATTGTGAATGGTTTCCTATATTTGTTTATAAGGTATCATATGTGCCATACATAGGACAGCAATTTGGACACATTTTCCTATATATGTATGTATCTGTCCATTTATGTATACTATATTCGTACGGTTGCATGAACACACATGAAGAAAAAGTTAAGAGATGTACAAGAATACAATAAACATTCATAATAATACATCAGAATTCAAACTACACTTATCCAGTTGGTAAGTGTCGTCTACTTTACAATAATTTTATAAATAATCTCATTAAAACGCTGAAACCAATATATAATGGCGCAAAAACACAACATGGATCATCTATAGGTAATTTTCTGAGGTCGGAATATCATGTCTTAATGTTCACTCTATCAGAGCTTATTAACAGTTACTCTCATAGATCTCATGGCAGACATTTACTATTTTAATGAAGTCTAAAATAGACTAAACTGATAAATGTACACCAAGTCTCAAATTTTATTTCAGTAAGGCCAAGCAAAGTTACAACCTTTACACTATTATGGTAAGCAAAATATAAATGAAGGAGAAATAAAAACAAAGGAGAGGATAAGGGAAGGGAAGGAAATGGTTTTTCTCTCCCTTTGTAAGATAGTAAGTAGTGGGCAATGAGTTAAAGAGAGGGAATGAGAGTAAAGGGTATGCTATTACAAGTAACCCTTATATTCTTCCTTACATACAATGATAGAAAAGTAGCGTAGAAAGATTCTCTTCTTTCCCTCCTCCAATCTATCCAATTGGAAGGAGAAGTTTTTCTAGTCTTGGAAGGATGACCTCTCCCTTCACCTCTCTCCCCTTCTCAATCCCTAAAACCAGACAAAGGAAAATGCCTACATCCTTCACCTTTGTTCTTCCTCCTTTTTTCCATCCATCCATTTTGACCTCCTACCAAAGTCCAAACACTTAGAGAGCACCTATGTAGCAGTTGCTCAGAGCTTTTAACTGAATTTTCCATCGTGTCAAATAAAGTTTATATCCATTTGAACTTCATATTTATGAAAATAATGTTAAAGAAGGAGATCCCTCACACAAGCAGAATGATCATTATCATCGTTAGATGAAATATATATGTTGTATCTACCAAGGTATGTCCTCCCCATGTTTAACTTATTGACTTAGCTTGTCATCTCTATTGTTTTGCAGGTCACTGACTGACAGATATCAATTGTCGTATCTATGAAGTGAGAATATCCATAAGCTTAATTATGATCTACACCTTGGAATAAGATAAACTTTTTCTTTCTTTTCACAGTTTTTTATTAGCAATATTATCAAACTAAGAAAATAAACTCACCACTTGTCAAAACGCCAGAGAAACAAGGAATTATCTACCGATGCCCATGCCCTACGAATCTCAGGAAATATCCCACATAATGAATTTCCTTCCCCACCAGCTGCATTATATCTTTCAATAAGTACCCCAGGCAACTCCCAAGTATCCACCACCTCAACCAAAGGCGGCCACTGCAATGGAATTAAACATCATCGTAAAGCTTTGAAGAATAGAATTGATTTTAAGTTATATAATATATCTAAACAAAGTTATGATACTACCACAATGTCAGATTATCAAACATCAAGAACATGAAAAAGGCACTGCACATGAGCTGAAAATAATCATAGCCTTTTTTTTTAAAGCTTAATATATGAGCCTTACAACTGTAATACATCAGAAAAATACTTTTCTCAAAATTATATTTAAAAAATAATAGCATAATATTTTACTACTGTTAAGATCAAGTAATGTTAGGAAGAAGGATATACTTAACTCATTGAATAACAGAAGATCAAGTGTAATAAATAACTATAAAAGCATTAAGTTTTATCACTACCCAGTAGTACCCTGATAATGCCCATAATTCAATTCAAGGTTATACTAATTATGATTGGAACTTCTGTGAACTCCGAATGCTCAATCCCACCAAAAAAAAAAAAAAAAACACAGCCACGTGAATAACATAGCAGCCAAGCCAAAAATCTTACCAAGAGAAACAATCATCCCAAAACTAACACATTGCAGTCTGAGCCTTATATTTTTCACTTATACCACAAAAATCGTAGCTTTTAATTCGCATAAACATGGAAATTACCTCTCTGGGATGAGTAGAATAGGGGTGGCTAGCGTATCTGGAAGCTTCTAGGGCTTCTTCAAGATCAAGCTGAGACGCGACTTCTCGGCCAATGCGGTCACTCACGATGAGGCCCGCATTAGTGACATCGCGCATAACGATTTCGTCCTCCCAAGACATGCCGTTGGAAACCCTAGAACTCTGAACAAGAAAATTGCACAAATTGAAACACTGCCTGCTAGATTGAATTGGAGCCGGAAGTCGGTTTTCCCTCCCTTTGTTGAAACCAAACAGGGCAAGTCTTGAATTGGAGAGCACTATTCACACCGCTATGGTAGAGAGTGTTGGAGTAGAGAGATTTGTATTATAGGGTTTTGGGGAGGCTTTGTTTGTGGCGGGCAAATTAAGCTACTTTTGAAAAAACCGGAGGGGCCGGTTCATTGAACGGCTCGGTTCGTCCGTGTTGAACTAGGATTTATTTGTTTTTAAGACGCCCGAAAAAAATTAAAAATTAAAAATTGTGACTACCAATAGAAAAAGCATGATTTTCATTGACAAAATACATGGATACTTTAGGTTTTACCAGGAGTAGACACAGTCCGGATTGAATTGGTTTCACTTCAAAATCACAGTCGAATCAATTACAATATAACAATTTGATTCAGTCAGTTTAGGCCTAAGTCCAATTATCTTTACTTTTGCATTTTTTCAACATTATTAGACCAATTACAACAACAAAATTCACAACTTGATGCATACTTTTTTCATTTTCTAGTGTACCAAACCGTCCTAAAACTCAACATGACATAAAACTTCAAATTTCAATAACTAATATTGCTACAATTCAACATTCACATATAGTTATTTTCTAATTAGAGGACTACACATGTAAAATTAAATATAAATAAGTATACAAGTAGATGGTCCAGTTCAATTTAGGCTAGTTTACAAAAGTTTTAAATCAAACCAACCCAAATAATATACAGTCTCATTTGGTTTTTAAACCATTTGAATTTTTCTTGGTCAAAATCAAATCAAATCAAACCAAACCAAACCGGTAATTATGAATTGAATCACCGATTTAGTTGGTTCGACCATATTGATGCCCACCCCTAGATTTTACACAACCGGTTTATATATGCTCACACTCCCCCAATTGATATTACACATGTGTTGGTGCTTAAAAAAAAAGCCTTGCCAAGAGCATGCGAGAGGTCTTTTTATTAATCACGACGAACATCTAGAAAAATACAATTACAAATATATATAAAATATTTTAAGTCATTATGCGATAGATCTATCCCAATTAAATTTCATCGACATAGGTCTATCCTGACTAGGTCTATGCTGCCGAAAAATCTCACGCTGGGATACGTTTATTGACAGGACCCAACCCAATTTCCACTTTGGAATTCGAGCCAAGTCCCGTGCGTGTCCGACACCTGGCGAATGTCGGGCACAAAGGACCTTTTTACCCTTCTTGCTTCAATTCTTCTTTAAAATTCCCTTAGACTTCTGCCGAAAATTCGGCAGAGTCTCCCCTGTATTTTGACCATTCCCAAAACTTTTCACCTGTTAAACATTCAACTAATCCACACCAACTGCCAGAATGTTTCCAGTAATAAAATCCCAACTCCAATTTTTCAGTTTCAACGAGATATCAGAGCATTTCCTAAAGTTCAAGGTTTAAAGGATTTTCTACAACTCTACCTTATTTGGTGGTGCCGAAGCTATGACTGGCCCGGTGGTGGATCATGCGTACCTCTATGGCCTGGGGGCGAAAAACAGTTTGAAAAATGTGAGTGGACCAAAAATAATGTTCTTCAAAGCAATTCTCATAAACATAATATCCCCCGTTGTAAAAAAAGAAATTTCACTAAATAAAACTGAATACTTACTTTCTACATCACGCATAGTCAATTCAAGACATTCTATATCAGTCATATTCAAGCTTGAAGGTTTCATACAAAAACCACTGAATTCAAAACTTTCATAAAAGTACTGAAATCAAACGCGTATAGAAACTCTGTACTCAGACCTTTCATAGCTGAATAAATATAAAGGGATCTATGTCCAAAAAATCAGAAAAACTGATTTATAATAGCTGAAAATCAACATTTAATAAAGAAACTCAGAATCCTTTGAAAATACCACCGGTATGTACCCCTGTCATTTCCAATTCCCTGGCAGGTCTCGGGCGTCACACAGACTTACCCGAGCCGCAAACTGGCAAAATCAGGGGACTATGATCGGCCTGTCCCGCCGGCAGATTCCTCGATGACACCAAGTCAGCTCGAGTCGCTCTGGCAGGATGCAGGGGACCGTAGTCAGCCTGATCCGCAATCCTGGCAGGTCTCGGGGACATAAAGTCCGCCGAGCCGCAATCCTGGCAGGTCTCGGGACACCAAGTCTGCCGAGCCGCAAATTCCGGCACTCACGGTCCGAGCGTCCCCGTAACTCGTGAGGCAAAGTCAAGTGCACTGACTGAACTATAATCAGACTGGATGTCCGTAGACATCGGTCCGACTCTGGGTAATCACCATAAAGAAAAACGGGTACGAGGTGGTTTTAAAATAATGTTCTTTTAAAAAGAAATATCTGAATAATAACTGTAAACGCAAGTCGTGCTGCGGTCTCAACTGATTCAAAACTCAAACTCTGTTTCTGTAACTGGTAAATAAGCAGCACCGACTTATAGAATTATTACTGTACTGATCATATTCAAAATCATATTAAAACTTACTCAAAGACTGAATGAAGAAACTTACTCAAATAAACTCATTTATAAAACTCATTTATATAAAATCATTTATAAAATCTATTTTTATATAAAAGCACATCAATTCATATAAAAGCACATCAATTCATTCATGAAATCTGATTTATGAAAGAAGTTCCACTCACAGATGGTCCGAGCTACTTCGATCCCTCAGAGGTCTCCTTTTAAAATCCTGTCGGGCTCCTGGTGCCTGATTACCCCGAAAGATTAAATTAATAAACTGCTGAATAAAACGAAATTCAACTAAACACCCTGCCCCCGGCTCCTAGAAA